>NC_064815.1:28600557-28838583 GCF_023721935.1 Panthera uncia | reverse complement strand
GTTCTTGTGCTGACAGTGCAGAGCCTGCTTGGGATCCTCTCTCCCCCCTCTGCTGGTGCGTGCTCTCAAGGAAAGGTAACTCTGCTGAGAGAAATTCAGGCCTACTGATTAACTTTCTCCCAGATCTGGCCTTGTCTGTGTCCAGTCTAACCGTTCGGCACACACATCGGTTTGGGAAATGCCGGCTGAAACAACAGTTCAACAAATGGCTTTACTACAGGACTTCTCAGAGCCATTCCTAAACTGTGCGCTGTGATACCAGGATGGGGAGAGAGTTTCCCCAAATTGACCAGAGAACCCCCCCCCCCTTTTCTGCAGTTTATCAGGGGAACTAGTGTGTTAGGACCAGCACCTGGGAAGCGCTTCTGACCCTACTGTCTGTCCATTGTGGAAGTTTCAGGCAACCCTCTCCTGAGTGGGCAGGAAGAGAAGTGGGCATTGAGTTTGATTTTTTTCTTTAAGCAGTGGAAAGCCAGGCCTCTTAGTCTGGTTTCTCACAATTCCCCCGCCTGCTCCGTAGGGCTGGGTGCAGTGTGGCCCTCAGAAGGAGCAGCATTAGCAGCTTTGGCATTTTGAGTGGAGGAAGCCTTCTGTTGGGTGCTTCTATTAAGCCGAACCTTCCTCTGCACACACAAGGTGGCAAAAGGAGAAGCAGCTGTTTCCAGAACATTCTGGAAGGGCACAAGAGATCCTTAGCAGTGTTTGAAGACAGGCTGAGGCACGGATGGGAGACCTGGCTTTAGGGAGACCAAGGCAGCTGGGGTGAACCCGGGGCAGGGGGCACGGGAGTGGGGGCCTCCCCAGGAAGGAGTGGGTCAAGTCTTCCTGCTCACTACCCAGCTCCTGTCCCCCTGTGGAGCCCCTCCTTTATTCCTTCTCAGTACTCAGCCCTGGGCACTTTGGCACATTTGTTCCCGTGAAATCTGGTGAAGGGCCCTGTTCACTAAAAGCCCTCGGTTTGCATCGCGGTAGACAGGGTTAGAGGCGTCCCCGGCCGCCTGGGAGAGTTTGTTTCCACCGGCTCTTCCTCGGTCTCCGGAATGTAACGGGTTTCTCATTAGGGCTGAGCTGGCTATTGCGGCTCTCATTTTAATTTCAGCTGTGTCCAGAACTTTCCAGAAGTAGCCTAAAGAGCAGAGGCAGAGCTGAGCACACGGCTCTTGCTTCCCACCTTTGGGAGCGAGCCTTTGAAAAGGACCCTGGAATGTGAGCGGTGACTTCAGATCACTGAACCTGTGCTCGCGTGGCTCATGATTGGGGTGATAGCCTGGAGGCGCCTTGTGGTAATTGTGTGTTGTGCGCATTGAAGGTAAACTTGACTTTTTGAAGAAACAGATTAAATGTCTCAAGATACATGCTGCCTTTTTTTCTTTTAATTTTTTTAAGTGATTTTATTTATTTTTGAGAGAGCACAAGCAGGGGAGGGGCAGAGAGAGAGGGAGACACAGAATCTGAAGCAGGCTCCAGGCTCCGAGCTATCAGCACAGAGCCTGACGCGGAGCTCGAACCACGAGATCACGACCTGAGCCAAAGTCAGACACCTAACCGACTGAGCACACAGGCACCCTGTTAAGTGCTGCCTTCTTCCAGACGTTGTGAATATGGCTGATTTTAATTGTTCACTAAAATCTATTGTACCCCTCCCCCAAGTCTGAATTCTAAACTTCGTAAGTTTTTGGAATTTCCCTCTAAGGAATAGAAGAATAAAACTTTTCAACACTGGGGAGAAAAACTCTAAAATGATACGGTTTTCTTGGGTCTTGTTTTCAGAGATACAAGAATTTTTATAGAAACTAGCATTTGCTTCTTGTTCTTCCTTTTGTGACGGAG
The DNA here is from genome assembly GCF_023721935.1 of Panthera uncia. Classification (NCBI taxonomy): domain Eukaryota; kingdom Metazoa; phylum Chordata; class Mammalia; order Carnivora; family Felidae; genus Panthera; species Panthera uncia. The sequence continues at coordinate 28,836,753 of NC_064815.1, read as the reverse complement.
GAGAAAACACTGCAGGTTATGTGGCAACTGAACGTTCTTGTCTTTGTAAGTGGTAATTCCTGTAGGTAACGTAGCGGCTGAGAGTGGCAGCTAGCCTTCCCCTGGGTAAATGGGCATGTGTAAGAGGCCGGGGGTTTGTTGCTGGAGGGGTGAAGGCTGCTTCTGTGGACCTGGTCACTGTGAGGCACCCGGGGCCCTGGGTCCTCGCGGCCTCAGTCCCTTCTTGTGCCGGGGTGTGGGGGGGGGGGTACAGAACTGGGTCCAGCCTCGGGGTCTGCCAGGGACCCTAACGCGCGTGCCCCCCCCATTCTCTCTGCAGAGTCGGGGTTCTGGAGGACTCCTTCACCTTCCTGGGCATCTTCTTGGCCATCATCTTGTTCCCGTTTGGGTTCATCTGCTGTTTTGCCTTGAGGAAGCGAAGATGCCCCAACTGTGGAGCAAACTTCACTTAAAGGGAACAACACACCTGGCTTTCCTACATCCAGCTGTCTTTTTCTAATGTAAATGTCGTGTACAGTAGCTCTATTTGATTAAGCTTCCAGGACTGTTTTGTAAAGTGAGGCGGGATAGACGGCGTGCGCGTGAGCTGCGGTTTCGTGGGGCGCAGGGGTCACGGCGTGGGGACGCAGCAGCACTGCTTCAGGGTGAATGACAACTCAATAAAGCACTGCTTCTATTTTTTGCAGTCTTCAATTTGAGAAAGGTGAGAAATACTGTTTTAAATAAATGAGATTCATACCATTGTTGACCTGGTTCTGCCTGGTGTGCACACTGCCACTTGTATAAATAAACTTGTGTGGACGTTGGAAATTGTGACCAGACTAGAATAACATACCCAGCGCCTGGCTTCAACACTGTCCATCGTGGCCGATCTTGATCTAGTCCTCTGTAGGCATTCGCAGCTCCAGAGAATGTGCTTTTCGAAGTTTTATTATTATAACGAAACTTAATACCTTGACATCACTCCATGCCCGGGGCCTGAGGCAAGCCCGCCCACCCTCCGTGAGGCAGGTGGGTGCCCGCTGCGGCCCATTCCCTGGAGGTGCAGGACGGGTCCCCGGGTGGGCCCACAGACCGCACCTAATAATCTGTAACGAAGCCAAAGGATCCCAGAGAGCAGAGCTCTGGAGACCAGGGCCCCCACGCCCTGTAACACACCGGGGCTGTGTTTTTAACCCCCCCCCCCCCCCCACCCCCCCGTTGAAAATACCGGGCTTCCGTGAACCCTCCTCTTAGAGGAGCGGTGGACCACGTAACTAAAGTGGACCGTGTTTTCTTCCCTGGCTGGAGCGTCTTTCCTCAAGACAGGTGTATTGCCTGCCAACCACTCGGCCCCTGGAGAGCCCTCACATGGGTCTGACCCCTCAGCTCCTGGGGACCTCGTCTGGTTTGTCAACGCGGCCGGGACAGGACCAAGAACGAGAAGTGGCATGCACACACTCTGGTTTACCTGCGTTTGCCCGGGACTAGTTTCAAGTGTCTAGAAAAACGTTGATAGTTACGGCGAGACCAAAGGGGCTATGATAAAAAAAGAGGGCCCTCTTCGCCCACACACAGTGAATGGCCTGGGTGTGAGTCCTGATTCTGCACTCCTCCCAAACAGGGCCCGATCCCTGGCAGCCAGAGATCAACTCGGCCACTCGCTCCGAGGTCCCTTGGCACGGGACACCCCGGGTTCTGAGGGCACGGGGCAGGTCTCGGGTGAAATGTAGAACTTCCCATCCCAGCCGCTGAGACTCGGGCATATGGCTTTGTACGCGCTGTTTCGGGGCGTGCGTAGGTGTGTCCGTACCCGACTCAGAAATGGAGAAACTTGGACCCCAGGGGATTTCAGAGTACACCAGCGATGGAGGCAGCTCTGGTCAGCCGGCTTAGCGAGAACGCCCTGGGTCTGCACACGCAGGGTCCTTACACGCGTGAGTGACGCCCATCACCTGCAGCACAGCCTGGTGTGTTTTCGTTGGTGAATCCAGTCGGTGACTCCGAACTACCAAAGTCCGTGGCTCTAGGGTTATGCAAGTACTAAACGTGGCCGTGACAGGGACAGGCAGAACACCTCCGTGCTCTGTAGCGATGTCTAAATCAAGGGGAACTTGGGGATTTCTCCATCTAGGTAGCTCTACATTTGGTTAAACAAAAATTAAGAATTTTTAAGTTAAAAAATCAAATTTTATAGACTATTCATAATTTATATTGCTTAAAATTATGATTTGCATGCTAAGATGCAACTTTACACAACCAGCCTTTCCTTTAGATAATGTTATAACGCTAGATAAGAGCACATGCTTTTTAAAATAAAACTGTGCTCATTTCATGCAGAGAGCTGGTCACGAAAGCAGACTATCCCTCATTCTATTAAAAAATAATCACAGAATATTAAAAAAAATGATACAGTAAGGACTGGAACCAAATTTATGGTCTTCTGACAGAATGGGAAGAAAATATTTTCACTGATTTGAGTTGGTCACTAGACTATTATTAAAGACAAACGTATCAACCCAACTATGTTAAATTGAGAAAATGCGTCGATTTGCTCAAGTGGAATACATTTAAAATCAGGCACCCTTTGGCGAAGCTTTGCAACAGTTAAGCGCACACCAAACAACACATCATTTTGCAAGTGAGAACTTAACGTTGGAGGGACTGGAGCTCCCGGCCTGCTCTTCATCGAATGATCGGTGCAGAGCGATCGTTTGTCACCGTTGGCCGGAGTTTCACCGTCGCGAAGGGGTTTTCTCCGCTGCAGGGGGAGAGGAAAAACCACGTCTGCAGACATACTACAGGATGGGAATTGGGTTTTAGAGGAGCTGTTAACTACCGTCCTTGCTCTGTGAAGTTAGAAGGCTTCTGTATAAAACTCTGGACGTTTTCTAGACACAGACGTTTCACGGTGGCAGTCCTCTCTGTGCACCCATGCCCACCCGTCACAGAACTCTCCAGGGCTGTAGATGCTGTAATGGGAGAGCCCACCCTGCTGTGGCCCTGTGTGGGAGGGGTTACGTGAGAGAGCCATAAGGACGTGGTCTGGATCAAGATGCCAAATGCAACATGGCCGGGAGGCATCCCTTGGGGACCCAGGCAGAGGCCAGGCAGGCTTCCTGTGCTGTGAGAACAAGGCGGCCGCCTTCTCCTTGGACCCCATAGGCCTAAGGCGCCTCGGCCGGGACACCCCCCCCCACCCCCTGCCCCGGGCTGTGCACCTACCAAGACCCCCAGGAACACAGTTCAACGTACCTGAGAAAAGGAGGCTTTGCTGTCCCATTTGCGTCGTTCTGTGAGGAAGATAAAGATGAAGTTTATGGAAGGGTCACGAAACCGGGACATTTTCAATAAGACCTTAAAGGTAAAGATATCTAAAGTGCAAGGAGCAATTTACGGCTGATACGTGTAAGCCCACCTGAGGCCATCTCAACGTCTGTCTAAAGTCACCTAAGGGATAAGGGTAAGAACAGAAAACCAAAGACAGTGAGGGGCCCTCACAAGTGCTGGCATGTCTCAGGCCTTGGAAGACCATGGCCCTTAAGCTGCCCAGCCGTAGTGCCTACAGCTGGTGTTTTGGGAGCCCAGTCCTGAATGAGGCCGTTACAAACAGGAAGCAAAAATAAAACCTTGTTGGGTTTTGGTGCCCACAGATGTGGTGCCAAGGGCTAGCCAGAGATCTGGTGGGAAGTTCCAGAAGATGGGACGACAGAGGGACAACACTGCCCTTGCCTTCAGGAACTACCAGAGCCTGGGGACTTGGGGGGGGGGGGGGGTCTCCCAGTGTGGCCAGGGACCAGGGGTGTGTGTGTGCCTTCTGTCCTTCGTTTTATAAAGCTAGAAGGCTTTCAGAATTTGCTTTAAATCTGCTCTGGCTGTTGAAAAAAATCACTGGCCTGAGCTTGTGGGGCTAATTCTGAGATGGCTGCCCAGGAGAGGGCAGTGTAATGCCGTCTGAGCCACAGGCCACCAGACCAGACCAGACTCCTGGAAGCTCCCAGGATTCCCAGTGGCCTCAGGGCATATGGGCCTCTGAACACTGAAGGATAGATAGCTCTTCTCACTTCTGGTTGCCAGCCTAGGGTCGAAGGCCATAGTTGGAGGCCAAAGCCCAGGTCAGGGCTCTTTCTGCATGGCTCCTCTTGGGTTGTGGACACAGATTCTCGAAGTACAAGAGAGGCTGTGGGCACTGGGGCTACTTCAGACCTGTGCCTGCTGTCTCTGTGCCTCTGAAGACCTCCGAGCGTGCTTTGAACCTCGAGACCAGCAGGTAAGCAAGGTCATTCTGATGGGGAGCCCCAAGCACCTGAAGGCAACCCCAGTCAGCCTTGTGCCCCAATTCAGTGTGTACCTTTTCTTTTGTAATTTATTTTAGAGAGAGAGAGAGAGAGGAGAGTGAGTGGGGGGAGAGGGACAGAGGGGAAAGAGAATCCCAAGCAGACTCCACAAACCCTGAGCCCCAACACAGGGCTCCATCCCACAGCCCTGGGACCGTGACCTGAGCCAAAATCAAGAGTCGGATGCTCAACTGACTGAGCCCCCCAGGCGCCCCTGTGTCTACTTTTCATCACAGATGCACACAGCGGCTGCCCTGCTCAGCATGTCCTAATAGGGTTTTAAATGGCTGCAAAATGATTTCTTCCTACTAGGCGTGCTGAGCTTCCCCAGCAGGCCTCAGAGCAAGTCATTTGTGGGGTAGTGCTCTCATTCCGTGATGGTTACAGGCTAATTTATGACTTACTGAAAAAGCACCAGGATGCCTGCCCTACAATGGCACGTGTGCTCAGTCCGTTGGCAATGGCATGTCGCCTAGAGCAGACAGCCCGTGCACAGAGGCACCAGCTCACGCAGCAGAGAGGCCTCCAGTGTCCTCCCTCCTGGCCTGGAAAGCACACTTCCTGCAAAGCCAGGTGTGGCCTCTGCCCATCTTGCGCTTGGCCGCAGAGGCACACTTGGCCCTCTTGCTCCTTGATACTGTCTGGAAACCACCTTCCTGTGGCCTTTCCCGGGAGCACGCTCTGTCCCTGCCGTGTGCGTCCTCAAGTCTGAGGAAAGCTCCGTGCGCTCTGAACTGGAAACCAGAAACAAAACCCTCCCTGGAGTACTTGCCAGACAGACTCAGCCTCAGATGGAAAACTTTGGGGCCTGTTCCCGGGAGGGCCTCCTGAGTCCCGACTGACCCAACTGAACTTTAAAGTTTATTTAAGTACTCTCTACACCCAACGTGGGGCTTGAACTCACAACTGTGAGATAAAGCATCACATGCTCTACCGATTAGCCAGCCAGGCGCCCCTGACCCAACTGAACTTTAAAACGAGTTTAGGCACATGTTCACAGGCTGTGCCATTTGAGTACTCGGTCCAGACATTTGAGAGAAACAAAAATGGCTGCAGAGATGCAGCATACTCGACCCTAAAGTGACAAGTGATGACTCCGCTGTGAGGAAGGAAGGTGAGAGTAACCTGGGACAGCCCAAAGCTATTTAGTGCCGGGCAAACCCGGGTCCTGGTGCGGTACGTACCCTGCACACACCCTGGCCAACCTACACACGTGCACGTGGGCACCAAAACCCCACCGGGATACTCAGAGCAGCCCTGACAGGCCAGCCTCAACATCTATCAACAGGAGAAGGGACAAGAGCCTTCTATCCAGTGAATCCACGCAGCGATGGAGCGCCACAGGACAGCCCGCTGTGTGGTTCACTTCCTCTGAGGGCCAGACCAGATGCGCCGTCACGGGGTCCGAAGTTGGGGCCGTCTGGACTGAGAAGGGGCAGCGCCGTGTGTGTGTGTGGGGGGGGGGGGGGGGGGCTTCTGGGGGGCTGATAATCTAGGTCTTGCTCTGGTGTTGGTTATATGTAGCTGCTTTGTGAAAAGTCCTGCACTTTCCTGAATATGGCATTCTTGAATGTCTGCTTTTAGAAAAACAGGACATTTTCAGAAAGGCTTCTCTTCTCTTTAACATACTTCCACTAAGCCCACTCCTGTGTTCCCTTTCCTGCCAGTGAAGGGCACCCCCAGGCCGTGTGGCACTGCCCTCATTCAGTCTGTTAGGAAGGCTCATGTTGTGCTCAGAAGCGTCTGCGGAACCTTCCCTCCAAGCTGACCACACGACCCCGTCCCTTGCGCTGGCCAGTGCCCCAAGCCCGTCTGTCCATCCTGCCTGCTGCCTCCAAAAGCTCCAACTGAACCTGTCCCTCCACAGCCTCCCTGAGGCTGAGTCATGGGGTTCGGGTCTCCTGGTCTCTGCGTTCCCCAATCTGTCTTTCCCTCTTCCAAACAGCAAAGTCTCTGGAGGCCTTTCTTGGTCCTGCGTCCCTGGACCGGACTGGTCTTGATACGCCTCCTGCTGCCCCAGGGCCCCTCTGCACAGGCTGCAGGCCGTGAGCCACCTTCTCCACACGCACGGTGCAGGGCACACAGCACATGCTAGAGCAGGTCTGTGGAGCTGAGCTCCCCAGGGTCCCGCAGCCCCCTGGCAGAAAAACTCCTACAATGTGGGCCTTGCTCTGAGTCAGCAGTACGTATCCCGCACTTTTCTACAGACTTCACAAAGGCCGGCACCTATGGCCTCAGAGGCACAGCCGGTTGCATGTTCTGTGTCCCCTTCCGGCAAGCAGCATGGTGCTGGTCTGGAGTGTACTCAACACGACAGGAGGTGATCAAGTGACAAAACCAGGCACCCCTAGGGGCTAGGCATGTCATTATGAGCGCGGAAAAGGTTATCCGTGAGACAGTAAGGGCAGTGAAGGCCTTGGGCCTGGTCAGCAAGATAACCCATAACCAGCTTATTTTGACCCAGCAGGAACAGGCAGAGTAGGGCACATCTTGTGATTCCCCCAGAAAACAACACGCAAGTCCACCTTGAGTGGGCACTTGCTGCCACGTGGTGTCCATCCATCTTCCCCTTCCCACTAGCCAGGCTTCTGCTTGGGTGTCCACCACATGTCCACGTACCTGAAGACAACTACTTGGTCCCAGCTTATGGGTGGTCCAGGTCAGCATAAGACCACCCCATACAGTCGTCCTCCTGGCGGTAGGCAGACACTCAGACGAGACAGGGACTTCTGTGGCCCAGTGAGAATGCTGAGGGGGGTGACCTCTGCTCTCTGCCCACTGGTGATACGGAGCTCATGTCCCCAGAAGACAGGGTGACTGATGAGAGAGCCCTGAGGGAGGCCTTGCTATACCAACCCTCTCTGGGCTGCTGCTTCCATCAGATAGTTCCTTCCTGTCTGAAGCTGCTGGAAGTCAGCTCTTACCTGCAACACGGGCAGCCCTGATGCTTGTTTTAATTTTTGATGTCTGTTTATTTTTGAGAGAGAGACAGCGCATGAGCAGAGGAGGGGTAGAGAGAGAGGGAGACACAGAATCTGAAGCAGGCTCCAGGCTCTGAGCTGGCAGCATAGAGTCAGACGTGGGGCTCAAACTCCTGAGCCATGAGATCATGACCTGAGCCGAAGTTGCACAGTCAAATGACTGAGCCACCCAGGCGTCCCATCCTGATGCTTGTTTTAGATGTTAACAGCTAATGCCAATCCTCAACGTGGGCTAGACTGATCTCACAAATCACAACCTCTGAACTAGTTCAACCCCTTTATTCTTAAATGGGGACACTGAAGGCCAGACAGGGAAGAGTCAACTACCCTGGGGAACCAAGGTGTCCCCTGTGGAGAGGAGATGCAAAAAAAACCAAAAAACAAACCAAAAAGGCCACACTCCGGGCCCTCCCTCACACACACTTGTGGCTTACACAGGGCAGTGAATGCTGAGTTTGAGAAGCAAATGTGTGTGGAGGAGAACTTAGTTTTCAACAGCTCTTTCAAGCCTGGTTCTCTGATTATTTAACAGCCCTGGGCAACAACAGAACGTGGCCATCAGACCCTCCAGCTTCAGTCCCAAGGACCACTCCCCCAAGCCCTCCAGGGAGAAGTCGGTGTCTCAGAACATCACAGGGTAGCTACAGAACTGTGGGGCTGGTGGGCCCAGGAACATTGTATGGTAGGCAGCTCCCAGGATTGGGTGTTTAGTATACTTAATTAAGCCTAAGAATCCTGGTGTTTTAAGACTACATGTAACTGACAATAACAGTTGTACATAAAAATTAAGTATAAAAGTATTAAGATGCTTTGCCAGCTGCCATGGATCCCAGCATCTGGCTGAGACAGAACATACCTTTCCCCAACATCATCAGCTGGTTTAAAAATTTTAGTTTAGGAAAAATAAATTATCAGCCTGGCTGGGCATAAAAACTTTTGAGATACAAAATCCCCGGACCGCGTACCAGGCAGGCCTGAGTCATGCTACATGCTTCTCCGCCATCATGTTTCTAGATCAGGCTTTTAAATGGAACACTGTTCTATTTTTGCATGATCTATACCTGATTGTCCAAAATGGTAGCCACTGCCTGCATGACCCAGTCCTGGACATTTCTGTCCAATCCTCTAACTGTTATGAGTCACTGATCAGCCCTGCCCATGCCCTGGCACCGGAGGATTAGATCCTGTGCCTCCTGCTGCTCTTGCAAGAGGCCACCGAGCCGAGGCGGCCGGTTCCAATTTCAGGAGCTTCCAGGGCTCCTGAGACCACTTCTGGGGAGGAGAACCAGTTCTCGTGTGCCTCCCCGCAGCAGGCCCGCAGGTTTCAGTTATGTTCGCGGAACTCCTGATCTGACTTGCCAGTGACGAAACGCAGTTGCTCGTCTAACAGAACGGGGTCAGCAGAGGAGCACGTGAGGGTGTCCGCCGTTGGAGGTGTGGGGTTTTTTCTTTGGCAGTTTGCATAGGATCTTGAAATAGGACTTCAAAACGTCAGTGACAGAAATGGAATATCAATCATTTAATCTCACTGTGCAACTGGGAAGCACTGTGTACGTATTTTGGGGTCATTACCCTCTTTATTCCAAGAGAAGATGACTCTGTGGTCTTACAGATAAGGAAAACTGAGTATCCTGAAGAGGGTGATGGGGGAGGGCGCCCCTGAAGTCGTGGCCGGCAGTGTCTTGTTCAGGGAGGCCCTCTGACTTTGTGGCCGTTGCTGGTTTTTAAAAACCAGTTAGTATTTTCTTGTGACCTTTATGAACTGGTGTTCTCCATTACCCTCCAGACCACAAAACCGAAGCAGCGATCATCGTTACCTGCCAGTACCTCGGGAAGAGCGTAGAGGGGACAGTGGGACCTGTCATACGGAGCGTTCTGATGGGGGAGGGGCAGGACACACTGATGCACGGCCAGCTGAGGTGTCAGAACCATTTCTCAATCTGAAGGACTCCGAGTCCTTCGCTCTGTGTCTCCCCCTCTCCTCCATCTCCCAAGGCCCCACAGTCCACCCCACGGTCTGGGAGCTTAGAGAGCTGGGCTGGCAGCCTTCCTGTAGCACACCAGCCCAGGCAGCAGCACGGGGCTCGTCTGGCACTCATAAATGCCTGGTCCGAGAAAGTGTTCTGATCCTACTGTGTGCGGGTGCTGGGGAGGGAGGGTAAAATATCTAGTCGGGGTGCCTGGGTGGTTCAGCCAGTTGAGCATCTGAGTCTCGATCATGGCTTAGGCCATGATCTCACAGTCTGTGAGTTCAAGCCCCTCATAGGGCTCTGCACTAACAGGGCAGAATCTGCTTGGGATTCTCTCTCCACCCTTCTCTCTCTGCCCCTCCCCTGCTCATGCTCTCTCTCAAAAAAAAAAAATAAATAAATAAATAAAACCAAAGAATTGAAAAAACAGATTTGCCTATATTTTTCTCAAGGAGATCTACTGAAGTGCTAACAGCAGTCATCCTGGAGGTGAAGTTACGGATAGTTTCTAACAGAAGTTCTTTGGTTATTTTTATAAGTAGCAAATTGTGTTACTTTAAAAAGAGGTATTTTGGGGGCACCTGGGTCAGTTAAGCATCCAACTCCTGATTTTGGCTCAGGTCATGATCTCACAGTCATGGGATTGCATCCCCCATCGGGCTCCATGCTGAACATGAGCCTGCTTAAGATTCTCTCTCCCTCTCTCTCCCTCTCCCCTGTGTGCACTCTAAATAAAGAAATAATAAAGAAGTATTTTAAATAAGGTATAATGATTAGATATTTTAACTTGGACTTTGCTCTTTAACTTAGATCCGCAGCTGTGATGGCCCAGTAGAGTTACAGGAAATCTCATTTCAGCAAGTGTTTATCTAGCAAACAGCAGCATTTGGGGGGGGGGGGAGTATATAAATATATATATATATATATATATATATATATAGTTGTTTTATGTATAATATAGTTGAAATAGTTTTCATTTATGTATAATAGATATTATACGTATATATTGTATACAATACATATATGTATGTGTATATGCATGTATATATATGTACAGTATATGTGTATGTGCATTACATATACATATATATGTATTGTGTATATAATGTAATATGTGAATATATACATATATATTAATATATATATAATACATAAATGAAAACTATTTCAGTAGGGATAAATGTTATTAATTCGAGAGCATCCTTATTTCTGTCTCCAGAGTGGGGTAATTTATCAATTTGATTATTTGTAGTAGAATCTGAGACAAAATTTTCACCATAAAGCCATATCTAATGTTAAATATAGTAGAGCATGAAATATATATACACAGATGAAAAAATTTTTATCAAAAGTGAGAAGAAGGGTCTCTCAAATTGTACTTTGTCCTTTTTTTTTTTAAAGAGAGCTGAAATGCATGAGGAGCAGAGAGAGAATCCCACACAGGCTCTGTGCTGACAGCACAGAGCCTCAAGTGGGGCTTGAGTTCACCTGTGTACTCTGTACTTTAAAAATCCATAAGTAACTTCATCTTTAAGGAATAAAAATACATAATACCCTGATTATTTTACATTATTCAGAATGTTTTTCTAGTAGTTTACATGTATAACTTAATTATAGGTAAGAATTTTTTTTTTTTTTTTTAATGTTGGCATTTCAAAGATCTGGAACTCAGAATTACATAAAGTATCAAAAAAAATCCTGGGGCCCTGAGTGGCTCAGTTAGTTGAACGTCTGGACTTAGGCTCAGGTCATGATCCTGTGGTTTGTGAGTTCAAGCCTCATGTTGAGCCCTGTGCTGATAGCTCGGAGCCTGGAGCCTGCTTCGGATTGTTTTTCCCTCTCTCTCTGCCTCTCCCCTGCTCATGCTCTCTCTCAAAAATAAACATTAGAAAGAAAAAAAAAAAAAAAAGCTCCAACATACATTAACGTGAGCAAACCAGAACTGCTTCCAAAGTGAAGACAGGACGATGGTTTCTCCAAGCAGGCCACAGTGGTCACTAGCTCCGTCAGTTCTTACCTCTTAAATAACTTGTCATCCCTTTCCATCTCCACCGAACGCGACTCCCACCACCCTCATTCCCTGGACACCTGCACTGCCTCCTGCCCCGTCACCAGGCCCCAGCGCACACCCTGAGGGCCATCAGCAGATGCCTGCCGTGCAGGAGGACGCAGGAAGGACGACGCACGGCCCAGACATCCTGGCTCGGTGTGCTTTTCTCCCAGCCTGTCCCTCCCACCGCCTGTCTGGCTGTGGCCCCGGACCGCACGTAGCCACCACGGTTCCCACAATGCACATCTGGAAGGCTTTGTTTGGTCAGAGCTCTTCCTTTAGAACTTGGCTCAAATGCTTGCGATCAAGAAGCCACCCCTGTGCTTGCCAGGAGCCCGAGCCCTCCCTCCCCCGCCGCCCGTCACGTATTTGCCCTCCACACTTGCGCATGGCTCCACTGCTCACTGGACTCCACTCCTAGGCTGCCTTCTTCCTGTTTGTTTCCTAAGGGCTAGCACAGGGCCTGGACCATGCATGGTAAATTTGTCAGTCAATGCTCAATGGATGAATTCCAACATGAAGGTCTCACCGTGGTCCACAGATCCCTTCTACACTGTACATCTTCACACATCATTTAACTGTCTTTAAAAAAGAAGTATGGTTGGTCACAGTTGTCTGATGCCACGGAAACATTAGTTACCAAAGTTATGCGACCTCACTACAGGTATTGACTCCTTTGCCTGTTGGAAGTACTAAACATGCCTTTTTTTATGGAAGGTTTCAGTTATTAACTGGGGCATGTGGGTGACTCAGTCGGTTAAGCACCTGACTTTGGCTCAGGTCATGAATTCAGGTTTGTGAGTTCGAGTCCCACATTGGGTGAGTTCGAGCCCTGCTTCCAGTGAGCACTGCTTCTCTCTCTCTCTGCCCCTCGTGGGATTCTCTCTCTCTCCCTCCCTTACTTGCTCCCTCTCCCTCTCTCTCTCTCTCAAAAAAAAAAAAAAAAAAGTTCATCAGCATTCATTATTCTGACGCTTGCGAAGTGAACGATAACTAAAAGCACCACTGGAACCCATACAAAGAAAGCATTTTCGTTAGATATTTGGGGCTTCTAAATGTTATATGAGGGACAGCTGGGTGGCTCAGTGGGTTAAATCTGACTCTTGATTTCAACTAGGTCATGATCTCACAGTTAGTGGGATTGAGCCCTGCAGCCCTGCTTGGGATTCTCTCTCTGCCCCTTCCCCGCTCTCTCTCTCTCATATAAAAACATTTTTAAAAAATGTTACATGAAACCAAACATTAATGGCTGCTAAGATGAAACACTAGAAAAATGTCTTCTGGCTTACAAGACAGAAATAGGGGGCCTGACTGTAGTATCAGGGTGATGCTGGCCTCAGAATGAATTAGGAAGTGTTTCCTCCTGTTCAATTTTTGGGAAAATGTTTGAGAAGGATGGTATTAGCTATTCTTTATTATGTTGGGCAGGAGAAAACAGGATTTTTCACTGTATCCAATTCAGCGTAATAACAACTGCATCAGTACTTTTGTCATAAAGCTTTACTGACACGGTAACAATACTGAAAGTTTTCTAAAACCGAGACTGTGTTGGCTAAAATGTCAGTGTTTTCGCTTATAATTTCAGTGTTAACTATGATTTTGGGGCAAGGTTCTTTTTTATCTTAAAAGACATTACGTAGCCTTAAAGTAATGGAGCGAGGTGGTTATTATCAAAGCTGCTAATACCACAAAAGGAGAGATAACTAGACATGTGTCCCCCTGGATGGACTAGCCACCACCACCACCGATGAAATGCTCTAACAAAACAGGCAAAGAAACAAAACAATAATACTGATTCTGATCAAGGCCGAGAATACAGGAGAAAGGGGAATGCAATAAAGGACACCACGGGATTGCGTTCAGCAAAATTGAGCCTGGGGACACCCTCCAGGACAAAAATCTGGTTCTTCCAGGTACATTATAAGGAAAAAGATATGAAGAGACTCGTAGGTACAAACACTCATCATGAGGCTTGGTGACCAGTTACAGTGTATGCAGCTGGTCTGGATCCAGATTCAAACTATACTGTAAAACTTTTAATAAGACAATCAGAACTTTGATGATTGAGGAATGATGATTGATGACATTGAGGAATTACTGTCAATTTTTAAAGATATGATAATTGGTATTGTGGTTGTGTAAAAATGAAAGGTATTCTTTTTTTTTTTTTTTAATTTTTTTTTTCAACGTTTTTTATTTATTTTGGGGACAGAGAGAGACAGAGCATGAACGGGGGAGGGGCAGAGAGAGAGAGGGAGACACAGAATCGGAAACAGGCTCCAGGCTCCGAGCCATCAGCCCAGAGCCTGACGCGGGGCTCGAACTCACAGACCGCGAGATCGTGACCTGGCCGAAGTCGGACGCTTAACCGACTGCGCCACCCAGGCGCCCCAAAGGTATTCTATTTAAAGATAAAATTTTTAGGGGTGCCTGGGTGGCTCAGTCGGCTGAGCGTCCGGCTTCGGCTCAGGTCATGATCTCGCGGTTCGTGAGTTCGACCCCGCGTCGGGCTCTGTGCTGGCAGCTCGGAGCCTGGAGCCTGCTTTGGATTCTGTGTCTCCCTCTCTCTCTGCCCCTCCCCCGCTCATGCTCACTCTCGTGCACACTCTCTCTGTCAAAAATAAACATTAAAAAAATTAAAAAATAAATAAAATGTATTATATTTAAGGCATTTATACATGAAATGACATGAAGTCTGGGATTAACACTGAAATGACGGAGTGGCTGGGGGCAAGGTGAAAAAGACTGGTAAATGACCTGGTAATTGTGAAAGCTGGGGGTGAGAGGATCAGGTCATTAGATATCTGACTCTTTCCACTTTTGTGTATGTTTGAATTTTTCCCTAAGAAAAAGCTGAACATCAAAGACAGGAGAAGGCATTACAGACAGGTCACACCAGGACAGCATACCTGGGTATTCCTGGATCCTATGTTTTGTGACATGCACTTGTAAGGTTTGTTTCCCCCGGTAAAAGGAATTGTATGCTTTTCAAAATGCCTTAAAGTCATTTCCAAACGCTGTGAATACTGCTTTAAAATGTACGAGGGCCTTTAATAAAACAGCATTTGATATCTTTATCCTTCCAAGCGATTTCTTCTCCACGACAACAGAATGGGAAAGCTCCATTTCCAATAGCTGTGTGTCATTCTTCTGAAAATAATTTTTGAGTTAGGTATTCGGAGTAACTTGGAATGATAAAGGTGCAAACGATTACCATACAGTATGCTTCTCTGAGAGGAGCCAGACAAAGACATTTTTGAATGAAATTGCAAAACCTTGCACTTCCTGGATCAGAACACACCACTGCAGCTTATGATGAAGTAGGCATGTTTCAAAACACCCAAAGGCTCGCACAATGAAACACGGGGCACGTTTGTTAAGAGTGCCCATCCCATGTAATCCAGAGACTGCGCCCAGGCACCATTCACAGCTGAACAGAGGCCGCCAGGGGTGCAGGGCTGTGGAGCCACACACCCCGTGAGAAGCAGGGAGATGCCTCAGCGTGCACTACTGAAAGGACCACACAATAACTGGAAGATAAAAATCACAGTAGCCCAGAATCACTGCACCCAAGTGCCCGTGGACCACCCACAGTGCCCCAGGGCGTTTCCAGGTGGAAGCCGGCAGCCCCCAGGAGTCCAGCCCACGCTCTGGCCCTCACCTCCCCGGCTCCTTCCCACTGCAACCATGCAGCCTCACGGAGGTCCGGACGCCACCTGCCCCCTCCTTTCCTACCCTCCGGTACCGTCTGTCCATGGCCATGCCTGGATTCCATGGTCTGGAACACCACAGCCCCACCCCTGCAAACACCTGGAACTCTCTGCTCCTCCTCCAGCCCCACCACCTGGAAACCCTCCAACACTTAATTACTTCTTGCCTGAGCTGCGCAGCGGCATGTTGCTGGACAAACGACCGTACCTCTTGGCTTCGTCTGAGATCATGACCCCAAATTGTAAACAGGCATCGGCATACTGCGACTACCTTTCTGGAGCGCAGGCACCTTCTCACTCCTCAAAATGCCTGTGTCACAGATTCTCTTTCTTGAGACTTGCTCGCTCTGCCCCCATCGGCTAATGATCTCACTTCCCTGGCCGACAGAGTGGATGTCCTCAGTTGGGCACTCCCTGTGTGTCCCTTCTCCTGGCCCGCCACTGAATCTGCCAGGTGTGCTCTTCTGGCCTTCGAGGCCACTGTCCTTTTCTCTATCCTGCCCCTCCTTTGTGATATAGTCTGTCCTGAGACAAAACTGACAACACGCACCCCTTTCTCGATTCTCTGCCATCCTGGAATCATGGCCTCGTTCTCTGAGCGTACCAAGTACGTGCCCTCCTCTGCTCCTGTGTCTGGGAATCTCTCCCCTTGAACCCTGCATGATGGGCTCCTTGCCATTCAGGTCTCAGCTTCGACGTTGCCTCCTCGGGGGTGCGGATACGGTCGCGTGCTGCCCAGATCCCACTCAGGACCGAGAGACTGGTACTGGGCTGCAGGGGGGTGCTGCCCTTGGTCTTCCAGGCTCTTCTGGAAATCGCCCTGGCTAAAGCCCTCGCGCCCTAGATGTTCTCGCAGTCCTGCTTCTCCCCTGCCTGATGCTGCGCCCTCTCTCACAGGGGCGCACCCTCGGGATCCCTCATAAGCGCCTGCATGCAAACCTGGGACATCCATCTGAGCTGTCACCCCTTCCCCTCTATCCCTTCACCTTGCTTTGATTGTCTGCATGGCCTCCATCACCGCCCACTTCCTCTCAGTAGAATGTAGGTTCCAGCAGAGCCAGGAATTGGTGTCGCTCATCTCTGTACCTCGAGAGCCCACACCAGGGACCGGGGCTCGGCAGACACAGCTGCCCAAGGAATGAGGGGGCTCTGGGCACCCACGGCCCCTCCGGTCTTTCTTATAGGGTTGTTTAGGATTCCAGAGAACGTACATGAAGCGGTGTTTCCCCAGCACATGGTGCACACTAAACACCTTCTGAAGGCACTGAGATATAGTTACCATTCTTAACCTGAAGTCTCCCTTCAGGGAATAGTATGAAACTTGAAGGAAATGCAGAAAAAGGTGAAGTGACTGGCAGACTGGAGCCAGGACCAAAGGCGAGGAGAGAGTAAAACCTGATACCATCTGACAAACTGCATTTACAGATAAAATACAAACAGAAGAGGGACCGAGTTTAGGAAGCTGAGTGGCTGTGTGACAGAGAAGGGAACCCAGAAGAGATGGACACATGGCCTGCCCCCAGCCCGCCCCATGGTCGCAACCTTCATCCCTTTGGGAACGACAGCCCACACCCCCCACCGCCATTCAGGAGCTGGGTCACAGCGGGTCACGCTGCAGTTCCACTCACAGGAGAGGTGCTTTCTGGTTTGGACACCGGTGCTTTAAAGGTAGAAATACTTTTGGAAATGTCTGCTCTCTTATCTGCAGCCGCTTCCAGGGACAGACATTGCAAGTAATCTGGCGGGGGGATGACCACGCTGCTTTTCTCGGATAAGTTCACGGTGCTGATGCTTCTCACTGGCGCTGGGCTAACAACCAACAGGCAGAGAAGGTGCATTACATAAGATCCCACCATCTGAACCCCGAACATCCTGAACATCCTATGGCCAGAACTGCAACAGATTAACAACCACACAGGGTGTGGGGAGGAGAGGACACATAATAGACCTCTATGTAAAAAGGACTGTCATGTTTTCACTGGTTTATAAATGTGCACTCAAAAGAAAACTAGCTTAATTCAGGGCTGGCTCTTGATTAATTTAAGGAGATCAATAAGAAAATGAACACTAAAAAGTGTTGAGCACTTCAGATTAAAACAAAACAAAAAGAACCTCAGCATTTTGACATCGTAAACACGATACCTAGTTTCATTCCTTGGCCCAGTGGCTGTTGAGCTACATGGCCAGGGATGAGGATACAGAGACAACACTGACCAGGACTTGGGGGCATCAGCTGTGGTGCTCAAAGGTGTGCCGGGACAGCTAGATGGGATGCAGGGCTTCCCTGAGGTGGGAACCACTGAGGATGTGGCAGTTTAGGGTAAAGATGAGGGTAGTCTGGAGGGGTCACTTCTGAGGACCCCACGGGGCAGCCGACTACAACTGTGCAACACACACACAAGTTTCACAGCCAGGTGTGGGAAAGACCTTCCTGGGTTTTAGCCTTGGCTCCACCTTTCTGTGCCTCGGTTTCCTCAATTTTAAAGCGGCGACCTACCTCATAAGGCTGTTCTGAGAATTAAATGAGCTAGTCAGTGTAAGGCATGTTGGCGCTTCCTAAGCAGCAATGACCATGACGGTCGCCTTGGATTTAGTAACCAGTTGGGGAGGGGGGGGTGTGGTGGGTGGTTCCAGAGGGCTGACGGGGTGAGGAGCAGAGTCTGGGGGCGTGCCCTCACAGCAGAAGCCACAAGGGAAACAGCCGCGGGTAACAATCCCCCTTTTGTGCTCTCCTACACCATCGGGGGTTTCCCTGTGGGGCTGGCTCCATATGCAGACGGAATTCTGATATGGCCGAGAACATGCGGTCAAAGGTGAGTTTGTGGTCACTGGGAAATGGGAGCCACAGTCAGGTCCTACCTTGGTGTGGGCACACTCATGGCCTCCTTTGCATCTTCTTCCAGCAACTTCGTGTAAGATGCCGGGAACCAACCCCTCCTACAGGTGAGTGTGAGAAAAAAACCTGATCATGGGGTCAGCAGCAGACAAGTGGACAATAAACACACCACGGGGGGACTTGGGGCAGCTCCAGAGCAGACCAATTCCTTTTCACCATGTCACATGATGTGTATTTTATACACAGCATTTATTTTATTTGGATTCTCTTTTTGGTTTTTTTTCCACATTTATTTAATAGGTAAGTAATCTACACAGAAACCAACTTAACCACCTTACAGTAAAGCCTGTGCACCTACTTGTTGAAATGAGGACACTAGCCTTTAAACTATTTGTGGGCTAAATCTTAACAAAATCTATCTAATGTGCATATTATCCTTGAGAAATCCAAAGTCACATTAAAAAAAAGGAAGACAAAGAGTATTTAAAGTACTTTCTGAGGCGACTTCATATGATCTATTCAAGAATCAAACTCATCTGCAGATGCACAGACATATAGAAAATGGCCCGGAACAGAGTATAACTCCGATGAACTAAACTAGGAACTTAACTTTGGTAAAAATACTACAGTGACCACAAGGACTCTGCTACTCAACGGAGATACAGCAGTTCCCTGAAGCAGCGGGCGGTCCTGACTCCCGCGCGGGCAGCATCTACCCCAAGACTTACGCTTTAGTGGTGTCGTGCTCCCCATAAAGCCAGCCGTCTTTCTCCTCGGGGACAAGCAGTGTGAGGACATCTCCCTGGGCGAAGCTGAGCAAGCTCTGGTTCGCGCCTGCGGTGTGTGGGAAGATGGTTTTCACCTTCTGCTTCTTCATCATGTTCAGTCCGGTTGCGACAGAAACCGATCGCTGTAAACTAGGATCATCTGAAGAATCTGTTAAAACTGAGCACGGCAGCGATTGCTTTTCAAAGAGCGATAACACGGCAAGTTCACACCAGCAAACCCCAGAAAGCCACCCACTCCTGTCTGCCAGCGATCCTTCCACTTCAGCTCCACGCGCCGTATCTCCGAGCCTTAGTCTTTGCCTGGACCAACGGACGGATGGGCGGGGAACAGCGGCCTGAGGCCCCCCACCGAGGACGACCCTTGAGGCTAAATGCTCTTCCCCACGCAGAGAGGACACACAGAGGCCAAGCCTCACCCGTGCTCTGAGGTAATCAGAGGCCAGCTGATGCATCACCAGAGGGTCTGATGCCTTCCTCACCCTCCTCTCCCAACATGAATCCCAAGGCAAGGCGGGATCTACTCAAACCCCACTGCCCACGCTCTGGGCTGCAAGGAACAAGAGGAGACTGGAAATGCAGCTATTCTTGCCGTGCTCACTAACTGAACCCTAATCAGTGCCGTCCACACTTTTGATGCTTCGCAGATTCTGAGGGAAGGACTAGTTATCATCCACAGTGACTCAGTGGGATCACAGCTAGCACGTGGCCTAGCTGGGCACCAGATGTGGGTAGCCTGACCCCACAGCCCGGACTTTGATACGTGAAGCGCTATGTGACCTGTACATTTCTGTCTCCCTTGGAGTGCGGGCTGATACTTACCACTCCAAAGAAACAAAAGAGCCATTCTGAAAATCTCCTCTCCTGTCTCACCCAGGGCTGCAAAGGCTGCAGTCTGTGGCTCTCTCTAGCACATGGCTTGAAGGCCATGACTTTCATGAGTGAGCCTGTGAGACACCTATCACAGAAAGAGGGGTCTCTGGTGTCAAAAACTCTGCACAGAGCAGAGCCTAACCAAAGCTGCCTGAAATGTCTGCAAACAGTAACTGGTCCTGATTTATTAAAACAGCATCAACAGAAATTTAAGCAGCGAGAACTTAAGTGTTCAGAAGGCATGAAGTTCTCTGTTAGAGATGATGTAAAATGCTGATTATAATTCAAACCAAGCCTACTGGTAAGATTAATAACCATAATTTTGTCATGGGAACTTTAATAGTTTGTTTATTGAAAAAATAAATTTTATTACAATTGCCACCTAATATGGCACTCAGTGTGGAGGCTCTTTGTACATTATATTTTAAAATGTAACACCTTTCTTTTAAAAAAAATTTTTTTTTTAATGTTAATTTTTGAGAGAGATAGAGAGAGGCAGAGCACAAGCGGGGGAGGGACAGGGTAAGAGAGGGAGACACAGAATCCGAAGCAGGCTCCAGGCTCTGAGCTGTCAGCACAGAGCCTAGTGTGGGGCTCAAACCCACAAACCGCGAGATCAAGACATGAGCCAAACATGAGTCAGATGCCCAACCGACTGAGCCACCCAGGTGCCCCTAAAATGTAACACCTTTCAATAGCACAATTACTCTATATAAACATGAATCAGTACATGGAATTAGTATGTGTTAAAGTGTCACTTATAAAATGTCTTATGGTTTTATAATAAACTCATACCTTTATTTATTTTGAAGTGTAAGTTCCAATAAGGCAATGCTGAATTCTACTTCATGGTAACATTTATCCAAAATATTAAAAAAAATTTAAAAAGGTATTTAAAAAGGGGCACCTGGGTGGCTCAGTCAGTTGAGCATCCGACTTCAGCTCAGGTTATGATCTCACAGTTTGTGAGTTCGAGCCCCACGTCAGGCTCTGTGCAGACAGCTCAGAGCCTAGAGCCTGCTTCAGATCCTGTGTCTCCCTCTCTCTCTGCCCCTTCCCCGCTCATGCTCTGTCTCTGTCTCTCAAAAATGAATAAACGTTAAAAAAAAAAAAAATTAAAAAAAAAGGTATTTAAAAAGAAATCAAAATAAATATCTTACCTGTTGAATTCTTTATCCTTTCTGAATTCTGTGCAACTGCTGTTGGGTTATTAAACATATCAATCAAAGGACTGGTATACGCTCTGGCTGAAGGAGCTGGGGGCACCTTTGGTGAATATTTAGAAAGGGTGTCATAATCCTTCCCAACCTGTGAAAAATTCCTTATTAGTTTAATATTAGTGTAACACAGCAATGGACTTACAGAGATTTCCAGGGCTGATGGAACATGTTTTAAATTCCACTTTCTTCCCCAAATTCTCTTAGTTGGGTGGTAATGCCTTATTCTGAATTATTTCAAGATTATCACATTCTTTTCTTCATTTTGTCTTTTTTAAGGCAATTACTCCCCATTTCCCACATCCGCTGGCAACCACTAATCTACTTTCTGTCTCTATGGATTTTAGGGTCCTCTCTAGGTCTATAGGATTTGTCTTCTTGGCTACAGAATTCTATACTTAAAATAATTTTTCCAAAGAATTTTGAGTGCACTGCTCCTTTAATTTCTAACATCTTGTTTTGGTAACAAGAAATCTGGTACCATTAGTGTTCTCTTTTCTTTGTGAGTAATTTATTTTCCCCCCTCCCAGAAATTTTTAGAATTTTCTCTTTGCCTCTTTCTGCAACTTGACCACGATCTATTGAGGTTTGGTTTTTTCCTCTTGTCCAGGCTCACTCACTCAGTGTTAAAGAGCAGGCAGGGTCTACTGCAGTAACTTCTGCAGGGACCATAGTCAGGGCAGCAGAGGGGGAGAAGTGGCTGGCCTTGAATATACCTGGAAGGTGGAAACAACAGGGCATGCCTGTGGGTTGGCTGTGACTGGGGAGGGGGAGGGGGAGAGAGAGGGAGGGCGGAGTCCACATTTGTGCCTGAGCTACTGAAAGGATGGAGCTGCCATTTCCTGGATGGAAAAGACTGGAGAAGCATGTTTAGAGTGAGAAAATCTATCGTGTGGTTTTGGACAAGCTGAATTTGAGATCCCCATTAGACATCTGGTGATTCTAAGAAGGCAACTGGGTATCTCCAACCTGTCTAACATTAAGTTTACATCCTCTCTTTTTGTGTGGCATTTTGGGAGAGCTCTTTGGCTTAATTTTCTAAGCAGTTCCATTCTGCTAACAAGCCCGTCTACTGGTGTGGGGTTTTCTTGTTTGTTTGTTTTTTTGTGGAGGGAGGAAGGGGAGAGAAATTTAAAAACCTATTTTAGAAGAATTTCAAGCAAGTACAAAAGTAGGAAGAAGAGCACAATAAATCTTTATGTACCCAACACCCAGCTTCAACAGTTACAAATTCATGGCCACTATTGTTTCATGTACACCACACCCATCTTCCCCCATGCCTGGATTATGTATGCTGAAGCAAATCCCAGACATTTCAATTATAAATAATAATCCAATTTTTACTTTCCAAAATCTCTAGTTGATTTTTCCCTGGGGATGTAATATCTTTTCATCTCTTTCTTAAGATTTCTCCTCCGCTATTTCCTCTGTTGCCTCCGGTATTGGCCATTCTGTTTTTTTTTCTTTTGGTGTATCTTTTTATGGCATTGTTTTTCCTTACTTGCTCAGTGATTCCTGGTTATCTGTCCATCTTGGTATCTTACGGCATTCTCTATTCTTTTCACTCTTTATGGTAGTATGGATTTTGCCTGTTCTCCTCATCACAGGCTACCTACAGTGGGGTAGAGGACAGGGAAGATACTTCCAGGAGCATGCATGACCTCTGCAGTGAGGTGCTTTGGCCAGTAGACCAAAGTCCCTGTTGCCTACTGTTCATTCAGCGCAATTGGGTCATTCAGCGCAAGTGGGACATTCAGCGCAAGTGAGACAGTGGGGAAGAAACCGACCAACTTAGAGGATGCGAATCATACAGGAATGTAATGTCCCGGGTTCTCCACCGCTTCTTGCAAACCATTGACTCTGAGCTTACTGCTCCGCCCTCTGCTGCAGTCTTGCCCTGCACATGCTCAGAGCTAAGGTTTCCTTCTCTTTTGATTCTCCACACACTGATCTTGCCTTTCTTTTAGACTCCTTCAGGGTTGCTGGCCCACTGACAGCACCTTCTCTTATTCCCCATGCAGTTATGGATCTATTCTGTAGGTTGCTGACTGGTCTTTAGCATCTCTGCTATCATTTCAGAGGTTAGGATGGACTCATGTATCCAAACTACCCACTGGAAACAAATCTCTACATGTCTGCACAAAGTACTAAAACCCGGGTTCAAAGAACAGCAAACTACAATGCTTGACTGCATTACCTTGAATACTGGGGTGGCCATATTTTTTTTCCCAGTACCAGATTATGTTGTGATGAATGGCACCAGAGTTTTGCTAATTATTCTCTAAGACACCTACACTTCCTTCACTACGAATAAACATACAAATTTTGAATCATTACAATTAAAAACAGTAACAATAACATTTCCAAAACAAAGATAACAGTGGTATCCACAGCACTACACACTGCTAACCACTGCACAGCCAGTGTCAAATCTGAAGGCAAGGGGATACAAGTGAGAAAAGGCAGGACCTAGAATAAAGGAAGACCTGTGATTCCCACTAACAAAAGCCTTGGTCCTCTGTGCAAATTTGGCCCAAATCGTATTAGTAAATGTGAAATCTTGGGGAGAAAACCAGTTCCTACCATGTTGCTTCTCTCGATCATTGGTGAAGGCTGAGGCGTTCCGGACACTGGGGTAGAGACTGGGGTCTTAATTTCTTCTATCATATTCATGATTTTCTCAGGTACTTTGGTAGCATCCCCACAGGTCTCCTGCCACCTAGGCAGTTTGGAATTGAGTAATTCTGCAGACTATAAATCCAAAAGAAACACAACTAAACACAAACATGTATTGCTCAAAGAGCTGAGAAAAGTTACATCAACTATCAGTGGTAATGTTTTACTGACTTACTACCACAAGTCTGAGACATTGTGTTAAATCCAGTGAACATTTAACCATCTCTGAGCATCTGCCCTGGGTTACTGGCTGAGAAAGATTAGGCTCCTTTTCTACAGGAGCTTCTCCATTCCCACAGCATGAATGCAGAGTTTAAGACTACTACAAGAATTGTAAATGATGAAGAACAAGCTCAAACACCAAAAGGGAGGCTTGAGCAATCTTATTAAGCCCTATTGTTTCCCCAGTGGCCTCAGAAATGCCAATCAGTGCTTTCTTCCTCTTACTCCTGAGAGAGGGCAAAGCCCTCACCCCAACCCTTCTACGCCCTCAGACTGTAACCCTCACACACCAACTGCTTGGGCCTGCTTTATCCAAGGAGCCCCTGAAAGGACTGGGACACCGAAGCCAGGAAAAGGGAAGGCACAAGAGCAGTTTTCAGAAAGGTGATGTGACTTCCAATAGAGAAAAGAAGTAGACTTAGTTTATGCTACAAAGCATAGCTGGGATCCAAAGTTAACAGTAAGAAAGAGTCTGCCACCAACTAGAGCTCTCTGGAAACAGGCCAGGTTGCCTTGTGTCACAGTGAGCATCCCTTCAGTGGCAAGGCTTTGCTGTAGGAAGAGCTTCACGGTCACTTGGCCTATTGACCCTCGCCCAGCAGGGCACCCTCACCATGGAAAATGACTCTGCCAAAACTAGTACAGATGCACTGTTGACAAAAGTGATCATCTAATACTGCAATTCTTTCTTGTAACAATGTTAGATCTTAGGAATTTAGATTTGGTAGTTGCAAACACTATAAAATATGTAACATTTGCCTGATGTATACAGATAGGGCCAAGTTGTTTCCCCCGAAAAAGAGGATGTTGCCTTATATGCAAGTGCTTACAAAGCTTCTACCATGGAGCACTCTACATACATACAACAATACATACAACAATATATACAACATACATACAACAATAATGTTGTAAATTACATTACAAATAACAATGAATATTTGACTTCACTCAATGCTAGTTTTGGATGCTTACACAGGCCCAATAAAATTTATAATTTAAAAAAAAGGGAAAGGGAAATGACACATATTTTGTAATGCTTTCTGGGGGCATAACCTCAAAACTACGTGTGCTGGAAGCAGGGCCGTAAAGCCAGTCATTCAGTTGATGAGATCACGAGGAAACACCTTGAGGAGGATAAAAAAGTAACCACAACAACTGTCTCGATGCTGGGACAGAACTTCCAGGGACACTTCTGTACATGGACTCCCAAGGTGAATATCTCAAACCACCCAGGTGGGCTGGACTTGGGGCCCACTGGGGCCCATCCCACGGCTCTGGTGAGGACACTGATGCTGAGGATGCATCAGAGAGAGTCTGAGAAAAGCAGACTCATAGGTGAGAAAAGAAAAAGTGCTGTTTCTCAATTATTAGGCATTTTATGAAATATTTTAAATATGGATATATTACTTAAATATTATAAGCAACATTTGACCATTTCATCCACGTTTCTGAAAGTTTACATATTCAAGTTGGCCAAAACTCTTTCTTTGGATTCTTCTCATTGGCAAAATAGGCCCATCACTTTACACTGAGGCACATATGGAAGGTAAGTAATTTCTAGGGCATTTGAATATGAAATTATTAATAATGCAACACAACTTGCCATCTGAACCCACCTGTAAATGATAATAATGTAAGTGATTTGCAAAGCTACAGTGTTTGTCAACCAGAAAGCAGAAGCGCCTTTTCTCTTCAAGCAGAGCTTCTTTGCACCCATCTGCAATAAATTTCTGGATGTCGCTCTGGCGAGAAGTAACGGTTTCTACATACTAGGAAAATAAATAATAATTATACAAGTATGACATGAGGAATCAGAGCTGCACAGCCAGACGTTTATCTTCCACCATCTTTACACTTGGTTTATTTTGATAATGGAATAAATACTAAATGCAGATAAACATTAGATAAAATAACAAAGTGGTAGCCTGATCTGAGCAGGTATTATCATTCTCATTAAGATCCCTGACTCATGTGCAGAAGAACGCCGCCAAAGGCCTTCCACTCTGTGCTGGGCAATTTGCACAAAATATTACTTTATGTTTCAGGGACAGGATTGTGTTCTGTTGGAAAATCAACAGCTTTAGAACCAGAAACTTCGAATTCAAACCACAGTTCTAAGTATCAACCATGTGACTTAGCCTAAGCCTCATTTTCTTCATCTGTAAAATGGGGATAGTAATGCTAACCACCCTCCCCTGAATCGGGAAAAAATGCCCATGTTCTTAGGAGGCTACTAATTATCCTCGACTCTGGAAAACTCTGTGGCCTTAAGCTCATACCAACTCAAAAATGCTCGTAAGCTTCAACAGCAGCAGAGCAGTAAGCAGATGAAAGTATAGGCTGAGTGAGGTAAGCAAAATTCCCTGTAAACTGCACAAATCATCAACAACAAAATAAAGAAGTGCTGAAAAGTTCACCTCAATTTCTTTGTGTTCATATTTGAGAGCATTTCGTCCTCCTTGACTTTTCCTTCTGATCTTCTTCAACTCTGCTTGAGATTTCTCCAAAGAATCTAATTTATTCCTGTGTTCTGTTTGGTATCTTTTAAGAGTTGCCTGTAAGTGAAATGTTGTGCTTGTTTTAGTGTAGCACCATACAAACTGTTGGGCAGTTACTGCTGCCAATATTTCCACTGGACGTGGCCCTGCACACCCGTTCCCTCCCTTCCACTTCAACGTGTGACTTTGTCCTCAAGTTCCCCGTTCACAGAAGGGGCCACTGACCACAAGGGCAGCTCCTGTAGGATAACAATGTCTCTTCTTTCTTGTTCTCTCCAATGTTTTAGGACACTGAGTGGTAAGTACTTTGGGGAATAAAAAAACAATTTAATGTTCCTGACTGTTTTATGACTTACAGTTTTAAGAAACAAAATTAACAATTGCAATCACAACCAATTATTTTGGGTGCTGTGTAGCGAAGTGTTTGGGGAGCCTAATAGAACTAGGTCAGAATTCTGGCATCATCCTTCATTTCCTGTGTGATCTCAGCAATTATTTAATTTCTCTAAAACCCATGTTCTCCCTTTAACCTGTACAGTGAAGATAAGAAGAGTATCTACATAAGAGTTTCTATAGGGATAAACATCAGATAACGTATGGAAAATGCTTGCCATTACATCTACCTCAGCAGCTTTTGGAGGTCCCTCCAGAGTGCACACAGGGGCAGCAGGGCAATTTCAGGGTAACCTACACTGCTTACTGCCACATGGGGCCTTGGTGAGAAAGGGTCTTTGGGTGGCAAAGAAAGTAGCTACTCTACAGCAGGTAAGGGAGGTGGAAAGAGCCCTGTGTGTGGAGGGTCAGGCAGACGGAGAAAACTGCTGGAATCATCAATACCGGGTGACAGGCAAGGGACACCATGCAGGAGCAGTCTGTGATGACTGGGAGAACACCAAGCACGTCTCACGTCCTCAAGTGCTGGTTTGTGAAAGCAACAGCTGCACTAATACAGATGCAGATGCCATCCCCATGTATGTGTACTTTGAAGACAATGCTTTCTAGAAGCAGGATTCCTTGCAATATTGTCCTCTATGCTTTTTAATAAAGATCCCAGGTGTTAATGCAAATGGGGCCCTGGAAGGCACCTTGTCTATTTCATGCATCTGTGTATATACTCAATACTAATCTCTATCCGTATTTGCTGCTGCTGGATACACAGTGAGAGAAAGTTCTCCTAGGGCTTAGAGACCAGGCAAGCGTAGCCTCCTGGGAAAGCCAGGCCCCTGTGCCCCACACCTACCTCCACCCACGGAGGTGAAGCAAAACCGTGTACTCACATTCATGTATTTTACATCAAGTTCTGTCTTCTTCTCCAGCTCATGTATAATCTCTTTATGGAATTTTTTGAACTTTTAACAAAAGAAAATGAAAAATTCACATCAGCTTTGAATCTTTAAGCAAAACAAATTTTTAATGTAAAATAAATATATTTTATAAGTATCAAAAGTTTACATACATTTTCATCAAGACTCTCATTGAGTTTCTTGTGGGTACTTGAAATCTCTATGAGAACTTGGCCTGTGAATAAAACCAGATGTTGGGGGGAGGGGGGAGAGTCACTGGGTGGATTTTGTAAAGATATTAAAGAAAGTAAAATAATGGAATGAAGCACAGTCTATCACTGCCCTCAATGCCTGGAAGCATCAGGCCCTGTGGCCTGTCAGAAACACTGACTTCACACCCACGGCAGGGTGGGTTCCAGAGGGACACAGCCCCTCGCAAACTCACTCCACAACATTGTTCACCCAAAGAATGCCAACTTTTGTCTTCAAATTCACATCATGCTTTCTATATTTACTCCCTCCCTAAGCTGAATCTTATTTATCTGATTTAATTTTTAAATTCACTTACAAAAGATTATCATGGTCATTATAGTAACTACCTATAGGAACAAATGACTTATTTTTATCTAATCCCCAGAGTAATCTGATTATCTGTCAGGCATAAAAGATAAAGGTTATTTTTTCTCTCATTCTTGTGTCCTTTTGGAAAATATTAATGCCATGGGAAAATGCAGCGGGGACAGTGCTCTGCCTCGTATCTCCCGGGACTACACCAAGTCTCTGACACAAGTACAGTCACAGGACAGAAGAGAATGTTCCAGGACTAAGGAGCCTTACTCCAAAGGCAGCAGGATGATCATTTGATTAGCAAAGCACATCTCTGGCAGTTTGAGGCAGTGTGATAGACATGTTGACTGTGAGGTACCTACTGGGACATACGTGTTCAGGAAGTGGTTGAATTTCTTCAACTCTGATAAAGGTGAACAAGAGCCTCTCTCTCCCTGCTCATTTATCTATAGGAACCAAATGGGTCTGATACCTAAGACCTGGCAGATATGGAATCATCTGGAATAACCACCAGACCATACTAAATAAAAACAAAATGTGCTGGGTAGGTCCCCTACAGTTCAGTGGATATAGATAGAAAGGAATTCCTTGGGTGAACTGAAAGGCTGTAGATGAAGGAGAATTTAAATTAAGACTGTGGTGGATATGGGAAAAGAGAAAGAATACCAACTAGACTATGACTTCAGCTGTCACCTTTACACAAATGAGTGCCCTGTTGTCGAAACAGTTTAAGACATCTGACTCTCAAACAGTCTAGGTTTCCCCCAATTCAACCCTTTTCTGGGGTACCTGGGTGGCTCATTCAGTGGAGCATCTGATTCTTGATACTGGCTCAGGTCATGATCTCATGGTTCATGAGACTGAGCCCAGCATCCAGCTTTGCACTGACAGCATGGAACCTGCTTGGGATTCTCTCTCTCTGCCCCTCCCCCAATTGTGCACGCTTTCATGCACATTTATTTATTTATTCTCTAAATAAATAAATAATCATTTAAAAAATTTAAGAAAAAAAAAAGAAAAAGAAATTCAATCCCTTCCTGAACATGTTTGTCCACCTGGATGTCCCAGGAGGTACATCATGGTCAACATGTCTAAAAGTGAGCTCACCCCATATTCTCTAGCCCCAGCTCTTGGCTGCCAGCTAGCCAGTCACAAGGGGTCGACAATTCACCCATGTGTCACACTCAATGACAAAGATGCATCCCTTGTGCATGTGGTGTCATCACTTGGGCCAACCTCTAGGGTGAAATCATGCCCCTTACTCATCTTGCTTCCTTGGGCAACAAATGTGCTGGCCCTTCCCTGCCGTGGAGAGAAGATATGTGGAAATGACATGTGAAATCTATGTGCGCTCAATCATCTGTCCCAGGCCAAGTGGGGAAGAGTCACCGTAATCTGCCACCCAGCAACACATTCAAACCCACCAGTTGGACTAGGAGTGTCCCCCTGCCCATCATTTCTCTTTACTCCCAGCTTGTTCTCTTCTGGATCTTCTTCCTCACAGGTGCCAGAGATCCCTCAAAACCAGATGTAACATTTCATTCCCCTGGCCCCCACCCATGGTATCCCAGATAAACCACCTCCTCAGCATGAAGCCCACTGTGGACAATGCTGCTTAAGATAACCATGGCAGGTGGTGGGGACAGAGAACTTCCTGTAAGGAGAGAACCTTACAAAGTTACAGACAGGTAACTCCTAAGTCCCTAAGCAGCCTATGATTCTAGGAACCTCTAACAGAACAGCCTGCTGGATGAACCAAAGGGAGGGGGCAGACACACACACAGCCAGCCGCATCCCCACCACACCAAGTTATCAAGATACCTACTCTCCATCCTTAATGACATTGACTTCATTTCTCCCATAATTACGTTCTCCTAAAGCTCAACATGAAATAATTCAGAGTTACCACAAAGGAAGCCTTCACATGCCCGAGAATATAATTATATTAAATGTCATTTTATCGTTTAGTGATTTCAGACACTGAAATAGTCTGAGTTACTTTCACATCCATTTTAAAATCATAAATAACTCTTGGCTACAGATGAAAAACAGTAACAACAAAAAAAACCCCTACTTCAATTATTTGAAAATTAAGCACTCTATTCTTGGCAAGTCAGATCTACTTTTTTTAAAAAGTCTAAAAATAATTGTGCTTAAATCACTCAGTGTGACTCAAGCTAGAATCAAAGCACTCACAATTTTTTTTTTCATATGGTCATGAACTTTATCTCTACAACCGTATATAATGTGGATCTCTGAGAAGCATGTTGCCAAAACAAAAGCTTGTGCTAGTGTGGCACTCTTGTGAAAGCCAGCACTGCTGAACCTGGTGCTTGGTCTCGAGGCCCCTCCCACCTCGTGGTTTTCTCCCTGTAGGCAGCTGGGTGGAAAGGCTCACTGAAACAGCCCATTCACTCTGTGTCCAGGAGCAGAACACCCGACCTTATCCTGGTTATTCCTGCCCCTTACAGTTCGTGGAATTTAAATGCTGACTTTATAGCAGCAGCCACGGAGTCCTCGGTCAAAGAAGGATTAGAAAACATCTTTACTGTGATTATGGGAGCTGCCAAAAGTGTATCTTGAAACAGAAAATGAAAAGTCTTTATGTTCAATCTACAGAAGTTTATTCTTAAATATAGCAAGTGTTCCTTTATGTCTGAAACATGGCACTGCACACGTTTATTTACTCTTAGCCCTGTAACCTAATTTTTCATAAATTACATTTGAGAAGAAAAAATTTTTTTGAAAAGGAGGGTGGAGCAGAGCCCACATTCTAATGGAGCAGAACTAAACACACACCCAAACAGGAACCAATGTGCTGGTCCCAGAAATCACAGACCATATGTACTGATCAACCATTTCCTTTTTCCCTTTTAGGTTCTGAGTACACATTCTGGGAAGAAACACCCAAGTACAGTAATATGACTCAGTCTGAGTAAATTATATTCTTAAATAGCATTACTAAAGGATTCACATATATACATATTTCAAAATCATGAATTTGACATAACTAAAAGTTGATGTCCACTATCAGTTTTAGGAACTTTGAATCAACATGTCCAATAATTTGGACAATACTATATAAAGATACGAATTTAAGCTGAATGGATTTAAAAAGTTAAATAACTAAAATTAAAGAGTATTACTTGTATGAACACATAAAAGTTTTCACTTGAAATACAGATTAGTTGTTGGACTGTTAATATATTTTCAACTAGATAATCCATTTTTTTAAAGTTTGAGAGCGAAAGACAGTGTGAGTCGGGGGAGGGGCAGAGAGAGGCTCTGTGCTATCAGTGCACAGCCTGATGTGGGGCTTGATCTCATGAACTGTGAGGTAATGACCTGAGAGGAAATCAACAGACGCTCAACTCACTGAGCCACCAGGCACCCTGACAATTAGATAATTCTTCATCAATTCACAGCATAAATTTAGAGAAACCAGATGGAGATTATTAACAGACATGAGTAGCACAGAACAGGTGCTCAACGTGTAGGCACACAGACTCTTTTTCATTTATAATTGATCATGGATAATCAGAACACAGTATTTCCAGAAAGCACAGAGCAATGATGGAGTGAGTCACACACGATTTCCTCCCTGTTACTTCAAGTGGAATCAAACAATAAAATGAGACAGTAGAAGCCAACCTACTGTGGACCTAAAGTTACATGAATTATGGTAAACCTGACCAAAAAGTCACTGGAAAAAGGATATACTTTTTCTGACAATTTTTAAAATATCAAACGTGATGAGAAAATATAATGGAAGTAAAAGCAAACTACACGCAGATGGCTATGTTAAATACAAAAGTATGTATCCCACAAATTAGAGTCACCAGCACGGAATTAGTACAGAGGCAGATTAGTAACCATGAACACGTGACTCAACTTGAAAGCTTTACCAGCATCTAAGAATAGCCCTCAGGGCTGCCCACCCACAGTCCCTGGATGCAACTGGAGGTGCTCTTTTCTGGTGAGTGTCAATACTGTACCAGTAAACAACGTGCATGTAGGGATAAAGCCAAATAAGTGATAGGGTAAGCATTTCATCCAACACTCCTCCAGAAATCTAGCTTCTGACCTGGCCAACTATAGTACCACAGTTCTAATTAATGTCTTCATGGAGACCGTAATTATTCTACCACTGATCACGACTTAGTCCACCCAAGAAAACAAGTTGGACAAACAGAAATCGTACATTAGAAGTATATAGTGTTCCAAAGTTCTTTCATAGTCTGAGAGAAAAGTAAAGTGCCAGGCAGCATCTGACTTTGTTAAGAAGAGATGCCACTAGGGTAGCCACTAAAAGAATAAAGTGCGTATAACGACCAAGCAAACAGAGAGGGGAAAAAAACAATCAGCCAAAAAGAGGACAAGAGAAGAAATGAGCATAGGACAGACAGCAGAAAGTAATTACACTTAATGTAAATAGACTATATAATCCAATTAGAAGACAAAGACTGTTAGGATTAAAAAAACAAAACACCCAATTATATTTTCCTTAAAAGAGATACACTTTAAATATAGGGATACAGAGAGTAAAAGGATGGAATAAGATATATAGCAAACACTAACCAAAAGAAAGCTGATGTAGGTACATTAAAACCAAACAAGATGTAGTAAGTGGTCAAAGAGGGTGAGAAGCATTATTAGAATTAGACATAAAACAATGATTTCATAATGGGAAAAGGTTCATATGGAAGATGGAAAATTTTTTTATTCATAGGCAGCTATTAACATGGTCTCAACATATTTAAACTAAAGCTGAATTATAAGAAGAAATAGATTAATCAATAATTGTAGGAGACTTCAATATGCTTCTCTTGGTAAATGGGTAGAATGAGTAGGCAAATATAGCAGTACAAATGTAGATAACCTGAATAAGATGATAAATACAGGTGATCTAGTGAACATATATAGAAGACTATATCTGATAACTTCATTTTTAAAGCAAAGAGTATATTAAAAAGAGATCAAAAGAAAACCTCACTCTATTTCAAAGGGCTGAAATCACAATGAGTATGCCCTTTAACCACATCAAAATTAAACCAGAAACCATTAAGAGAAAGGTAACCAGAAAATGTCCCTATACTGGAAATGAAGAAACAGACTTCTAAATAACCTACAGATCAAAGAAGAAACCACAATGGAAATTAAAATTATTTTGAAATAAAATGATAAACATAGGATATAAGAACATGTAAGATGTAACTAAAAATTGTGGTTAGAGGAAATTTATAGCCTTCAAATGCATATGTTAGAGGAGTGTGAAAAACACTAAACACTCATTTCAAGAATTTAGCGGAATATAATCCAATAATAAAAATAAATTAACTACTGATAAACATAACAACACAGATATATTTCAGAAATATTATATTAAATGAAAGAAGCCAGACTAAAAAAGCTACATACTGTATGATTCTATTTATAAAACATTCTGGAAAAGGCAAAACCGACAGTATGTGATAAACAAATCTGCTTACTCTGTGATCCAGCAATTCTACTCCTAGATATATTCCCAAGAGAAATGAGTGCATTTGTTTACCAACAGAAGCACAAGAATGTCCATAGCAGCTTTATTCACATATCCAAGGCCAGAAACAACTCAAACATCTATCAACACTGGAATGGATAAATTATAGAATGGATAAACTCACACAATGGAGCAGGAAGACCCGATATCTGTATATAAATTCCTCTCAAATCCTTGGCTAACACCTAAACTACACATGCACAGGGTGAGACTCTAAGAAAAACCAGCAGTTAGAAGGATGTAGAGTTTGGCAGAGATTCTCAGTAGGACACACATTGAGTTGTCGGGGGGAATACAAAGTTGGGAATTCAAGTCCCACCAAGTGAGAAAGGCTTCATAAATACCACAGGCTTCCCAGTGACATCAAGAAGGGACTTAGGAATAAACACTAAGTCACAGGACAAGGGCAAAACCAAAATAGATCCACCAGAAAAAAATCTACCAGTAAGCCTCCACGAATCAAGGTGATCTACTAGTAATGTAACTGTCTACTGGAATAAAACTTCACAATCTTAAGAGGAAGATAACAAAATAGAGTCTCTACGACATTTTTTTAGTTATTTATTTTGAGAGACAGAAAGCAAGCTCACTAGTGGGGTAAGGGCAGAGAGAGAGGGAGAGAGAATTGCAAGCAGGCTCTGTGCTGTCAGTGCAGGCTCAAACGAGGCTCAAACCACGAACCATGAGATTGTGACCTAAGCTTAGATCAAGAGTAGGATGCTTAACCGAATGAGCCACTCAGGTGCCCTGAGTGTCTATAACATTTTATCACAATGTTCAGGACAGGAAAAAAAATTGGTAGGGTGAATGACAAACTTACAAACTCTGAAATCATTTTAGTAGGATCATTTTCTTTTGGTATTCCAAAATGTATAATTATAATACTTAAGTTTATGTATAACTTCACTATTATAAATAAACTTATAAATTGATACAAAATTTTTTTCCTTTTGTGACTGGTTTACTTAGTACAATGTCCTCAAGGTTCATCTATGCTATAGGATATGTCAGAATTTCCTCTCTCTCTTTTTTAATGTTTATTTATTTTGAGAGACAGAGCATGAATGGGGGAGGGGCAGAGAGCGAGGGAGACACAGAATCCGAAGCAGGCTCCAGGCTCCAAGCTGTCCAAACAGAGCCCAAAGCAGGGGCTCCAACCCATGAACCATGAGATCGTGACCCAAGCTGAAGTCAGATGGTTAACCAACTGAGCCACTCAGGTGTCCCAGAATTTCCTTTCTTTTTAAGGCTGAATAATATTCCACTGTATGGATATTCCTCATTTTATTTATCTATTCATCATGAGGAAAAAATGTTGACAGTCACTTTGGTTCTTTCTGCCTCTTGGCTATTGTGAGTAATGCTGCATAAACATGGGTGTGCAGATATCTCTTCAAGACTCACTTTATAAAAAATTTATTTTTAAAATAAATGTTTTTTTAATTTTATTTTTTATTTTAGAGAACATAAGCAGGGGAGAGGGGCAGGGGAGGAAAGAGAGAATGGAGCCTGACATGGGGCTTGATCCCACGACCCTGAGATCATGACCTGATCTGAAATCAAGAGTCAGATGCTCACCAGGTGAGCCACCCAGGTACCCCCAAATTTATTTTTTTAATTCAAGTATAATAAACATACAGTGTTCTACTAGTTTAAACTGATAAAAATTTTTAATAATTCCAGAACTGTTTTATTTATTTTTTTAAATATTTATTTATTTTGGGGACAGTGAAAGCAGCAGAGGGGCAGAGAGAGGGGGACAGAGGATCCAAAGCAGGCTCTGTGCTGACAGGCTGGCTGCAGTAAGCCTGATGTGGGGCTTGAACTCACAAACCACATGATCATGACCTGGGCTGAAGCTGGACACTCAACTGACTGAGCCACCCAGGTGCCCCAATAATTCCAGAACTATTTTAGGTGTATTACAGAATTGAGAAAATGTACAAATATGATGATGTTATTGGGAGCCAATATTTGCACATATTTCCAAAATATGTAAGTGCATATGCTTATTTTTATATGTCCATGTGTATATATGCATATATGTATGTATATACACAGGTATGGTTTTATATGTATGTATGTACACAGTACACACTGTATACATGTATATATTTCCTAGATCTGTTTGCTGAAAGGATCAAGATGACACTTCAACAGAGCAATAAGCACACCTAGTATTCAAATCTTAGCTTCTAGTATCATCCCCACTAAAAGCAAGGAGCATTCCTCAGAAAAAAATAGCTGTTGATTCCACCATTGAGAAGGGACAAGATGAGCCTCAAACGTACTTTTATGCAAGAAAATAAGGAAGTATACAAGAATGAATGAATGAATGAGTGAATGAATTAGAATCACCCTGAAGGAGCTCCTATTGGCCCAATATAGGATGGTTTGAGCACCAAAGTAATTAAGGACAGTAAGAGGATATATATAAATAATTGAAAAAACCTTGGAACCCATGAGCCCACAGCAATAAATAGATACATAAAAAAAGAAAGAGGAGAGAAAGGAGGGCTTCTGTTAAAAGTAAAATGCAACAAGTACAGTAAACACTCATTCAGGCAAAATTAATAGATGCTGAATCTAGAGAACAAATGTTGATGAGGAATAAGAGATCTGCATAGTCTGGGTGCGCCTGGCTGCTTCAGTTGGTGGAGCATGTGACTCTTGATCTTGGTGTAATGAGTTCGAGCCCCATGCTGGGTGTAGAGATTACTTAAAAATAGAAAAATCTTCTAAAAAGTTTTTTAAAAAGATCTACCTGCTCTGGTCATCAATCCAGTGCTGGTTGATAAAGAAGTGTGTTGACATGAGAAAGAATACCTACCAATGCTCTGCTTATTTCATAGTAAGTCTCTGGCAATCTCAATCTTAGAAAATAGTAGAAATGGCCAAAGATCTGAAGGAGAAAGTTCTCTGAGCCAAACAGAAGTTGTAGCTACAAACCCAAACATTCTTTCCTTCTTGGAGAGGAGTGGAGTCCCTTTAGACACAGAACAAATGAACTTTTATATATAGACCTAGAATAGGTTTCCCAAAAGACATTGTTCTTCCATAATGAAAGGCCAGCAGCTACTGCTGGTCTCTCAGTGACAGAACACAAGATGTCTAAGAAGAGCTCCTGAAGATGAAAGGCTGGTTGAGGAGGCTGGAAAAGAATGGGGTACTGTGAAAGCTAAAAGACTGGGAGCATTTTCAGAAAGTGGGGTGCTCTGCATTGTAATCACCCACAGTGAACTCAAGGGGCACAAACATCGGGTAAAGGTTAAAGCATCTGCAGAAAGATGCAATGGTGCCAGACAGGCCTCTGGTAAGTTCTTTAACCTCTCTTCAGGTCATCTCATGCAGCCTCAGTACTGTCAGCTGTATGGTGGTAACCAGAATATCTACTTCACAGGCTTAGGAGAGTACAGTGCTTTCCTGAGCTCTGAAAGGAAACACTGGCTGGTAAGGTGTGCATCCAGACAGGAGTAGCAAATAAGTTAAATAATGCATGAAACACAACAACAGAATGGGCCCACATGCTTTTCAACATGCTTTCTTTCTGAGTACTTGTTTTCTGGAAATAAAGCCCACATACTAGGTTGTCAACTTATAACTAGTTACCACATTTGTTTAAATATTTCTTGTTCCTTACATGTACACATCTGTGTATTCTTTAATATACTTTAGTATGCTTAAAATGTTTCAGAATAATTCCTAAAATTTACTAAAATAGACAAATGGACACCCACCTCTCCTAAACTCAGCTCAGTGCTCCTCTCATGTTTCTTTCCCCCTTCCTAGGGTCCCCAAAGGAAAAACTGTCCATCTCCTGTTGAAGGTATTCTTGAGAAAATGGCTAAGAAAGAATTCTTGAGATGTCTTTGGTGCAAAAAGATGATTTTATTAAAACACAGGGACAGAACCCGTGGGCACAAAGAACCACACTAGGGTTGCGAGGAGTGACTGATTATATACTTTTAAGTTAGTGGAGGTAAGGGATAGCGTAGCCTCTAAGGAATTTGAAAGCAAGGATTTCAGGACCTTGAGGGGCTAGCTGCTGTTAAGATAAGGTTACTTTTAGTCTTTAATAAAACAAAAACATTAAGGAAGTAAGGCAGCCATGAGTTGCTTGAGGAAGGTCATGGTCTGCATGTTTCAAGTGTTTATGAGTGGGCTGCAAGCTCTGAGGAGATTTAAGCTACATTTCTCTTGCCTTTGTTTCCCTTACCACTATTATCAAAAAGGAATACACACAGTACTCTTTCCTCCACCTCAGAGCCTTTCCCTTTACTAAACAGAATACTTAGCACTTCAGTTTTAAGTGTTGACAATTCTTCTATAGTTATACTGTACCAGGAACGATCCATTGGAGAACAGACACATCTGACCACTGCTGGTTAGAAACCAACCACCAAGGGCACTTCTGGTTTCTGCTCTGGTTTCTGTGAAGAACTTGGAAGTCATTACTCTCTTACTCACATCAAGAAGCTAAATAAACAGAAAAACAACAGTGCTTCTTAGATTCAGTAGAGAATTAAGTTCACAGGTAAAGATCTGCCCTGAAAACCAGAGAGAGGCTAATGTGGAGAATCCTGGTTTACTGGCAGCAGAAACCAATGCTGGAGCCAGTACTGCTAGAAACTCTTCAACTGTAACTGATGGTTGCTGGAGGCTCAGCATGAACCAGCTTGAGCTAAAAATTCCAGGGGTGCCTGGGTGGCTCAGTCAGTTAAGCACCCGACTTCAGCTCAGGTCATGATCTCGCAGTCTGTGAGTTCAAGCCCCGCGTCGGGCACTGTGCTGACAGCTCAGAGCCTGGAGCCTGTTTCGGATTCTGTGTCTCCCTCTCTCTCGCTGACCCTCCCCCATTCATGCTCTGTCTCTGTCTCAAAAATGAATAAACATTAAAAAAAATTAAAAAAAAAATCCAGAGGGCTCAGTCTTAGGGGAGGAGTCTAGCACTTTCATGAGTATTACCTCTAGGAGCCCCCACCAGGTTCCTACCCTGAAGACTGGAGAAAATGCCCACGGGGCTTACAGGCAGGTGGAGGGGGAAAATAACCGTTCTGAAATCAGCCCAGCATTGTTCTGTTCTTGCTTTGTTCTGTGTATGGAAGGCGAGGCCTCAGAATAAACTGTTTTACTAAGGCCTTATGCCAGGTATTTTTTTTTTTTTAATTTTTTTTTTCAACATTTATTTATTTTTGGGACAGAGAGAGACAGAGCATGAACGGGGGAGGGGCAGAGAGAGAGGGAGACACAGAATCGGAAACAGGCTCCAGGCTCTGAGCCATCAGCCCAGAGCCTGACGCGGGGCTCGAACTCACGGAGTGCGAGATCGTGACCTGGCTGAAGTCGGACGCCCAACCGACTGCGCCACCCAGGCGCCCCATGCCAGGTATTTTGACCCACTAAAAATCAAATACACCCCACAAAACAAAAAATGGAGATTTAAACCTAGAATTATAGAATTATCCCCCTCCCTAATACTTCACTACTACAGCATCCATCAACAGGGTTTACATCTGAGACTTCATTTAGAAGGATTTTGGGAGGAAACTGAAAGACAACAGTGGGATGGGACAAAGCAAGGACATCAGAGGAAAACTGAAGTTCGAAGCTCTTCCCAGAGAAAATCACAGAGGACAGAAACTTGGTGCTACATAAAGAAATGAAAATGAGTAAAGGAAACCTCATTTCAAATGGAGTCAGAAAGCCCCCAAGGGGGTAGTTCTTGCCCATAACCACTTGTGCCGTTTGCAGACCTCAGCAGGGAAAAGGCAGCATGTCTGAATTTCCCAACAGGAAGAAGCCTACTACCCGCAGGAGGAGGAAAGAAGATTTTCTCCAGCCC
This sequence comes from Panthera uncia, assembly GCF_023721935.1. Taxonomy (NCBI): domain Eukaryota; kingdom Metazoa; phylum Chordata; class Mammalia; order Carnivora; family Felidae; genus Panthera; species Panthera uncia. The sequence goes on along the minus strand of NC_064815.1, from coordinate 28,797,385 downwards.
AGCAACAATTCAGCCAATGAGAAGTCACCATAAACCTGAACTCTCGCCCTCCTCCAATGAGCTTTCATTCCAAATAGCCACTCCCACTTTGTCCTTTCCTCTGTAAAAGCAAACCCTCTCCTGTGTTTTCTGGACTTGCCTATGGTTTGTCATAGTCTGCGTACCCCCTACTGCAATTCCCAAATAAACTCATTTTGCTGGTCAACTAGTTGGCTATTTTACTTTTAAGGTTGACAGAAATGAAGAGCATTAAAAAAGGAATGAATGAAAGCAATTAAACCTTGTATTTCTTATTCTTAATTGATACACTAGATAACTGTTTATTTGAAGTGATAGCAACAACATATGGAGTGGGTATGACTTATGGATAAATCAGATGAATAACAGCAGTGCTACAGAGGTTAGGAGGGAGGAACTGGTAACACTCTGCATAAAGACCCTGTGCTGCCTGGGAAGTGATACAGTGGTGTTTGAAAGTGGACCTAGATTGCCTGTATACTACCCAACCTTAGGACAACCACTACCAAAAAAAAAAAAAAAAGGTTTAAATATAATCAGTATGCTGAGAGGAGATAAAATGGAATATAAAATGCTCAATTAAAACCAGAAAGTGCAGGAAATGGGGAAGATTGTTTTAAGATAATGAACAAGTGCAAAGAATACAAAACAAGTACAGTGATGTTAATCCAATGACATCACTAATCATTTTAAATATAAGTGGTTTAAATGTACCAATTAAAAGAGAGACTGACAGAGTAGACTTCTTCATGTACACGTGCCCACTAAGAGAAAGCTGAAATACATGGGAAGAACTGACAGAGCTGTGAGGAGAAACAGATGAATCCACTATAATAATCACTGTGGACTTCAATACTCTCAGTAACTGACAGCAGGATGATTGAAGTGAACAGCATCATCAATCAACTGAATCTAAATGACAGAGTAAACTTCACCCGGCAACAGCAGAATACACATTCTTTTTAAGCTCACACAAAACATTCACCAGGACAGACCACATTCTGCACCATAAAACATACCTCAACAAATTTAAAAGAATGGAAGTCATACAAAAAAATGCCCCCAGACCACGGTGGGATTAAACTAGAAACAAGTAACAGAAATCTAGCTGAAAAAAAATCCCAAAATACTTGGAAATGAAACACCATACTTCTCAATAACACAGGGGTCAAAGAAGAAAACAAGAGAACTTTTTAAATATTTGAACAAAATGAAAACACAACATATCAAAATTTGTGCAATGCAAGCAAAAGCAGTACTTCAAGGGAAATTTATAGCACTCAATGCATGTATTAGAAAAAAAGATATAAAGTCAATACTCGAAGCTTCCAACTTAAGAAGCCAGAGAAAGAAGAACAATTTAAACTAAGGCAAGCGGAAGAAAAGAACCAATAAAAATTAAAGCATAAATGAGAATAGGATAACTATAATAAAGAAAAGTCAATGAAACCAAAAGCTAGCTCTTTAAAATGCTCCTGATAAACGTCTAGCTAGGCTAAACCAGGGAAAAAGAGAGAAGACACAAATTATAGGAATAACTTGCTTTATTGTGCTTCACAGATATTGCATTTTTTATAAACTGGAAGGTTTGTAACAACCCCACATCAAGTATGTCTATTGGCACCATCTCCCAGTAGCATTTGCTCACTTTGTCACTGTCACATTTTGGCAATTCTCACAATATTTCAAACTTTCTCATTGCTGAATTTGTTACTATGATCTGTGATCAATGATCTTTGATGCTACTATTAGAATAGTTTTGGGGTGCTTTTAATCTCACTCATTTAAGATGGCAGACTTAATAAATGTTATGTTCTTGCTGCTTCACTGACCAACAGCTCCCCTCCCTCACTTCCTCTCCTCTGGCCTCCCTATTCCCTGAGGTACAACAATATTTATATTAGGTTAATTAATAACCCTATAATGGCCTTTAAGTGTTCAAGTGAAAAAAAGATTCATACACCTCTCACTTTATTTTTATTTGAATTATTTTTTTTTTATTTGAAAGAGTGTATGTGTGAGCGAAGGGGAGGGGCGGGGGGGGGCGGAGAGGGCTGGAGGCAGGGAGAATCTTAAAGGCAGGATGAGCGTGGAGCACAACGCAGGGCTCGATCCCATGACTCTGGGATCATGACCTGAGCCAAAATCAAGAGTTGGATGCTCAACTGAGCCACCAAAGTGCCCCACACCTATCACTTTAAATCAAAAGCTAGAAGTGACTGGGATTCGTGCTTAAGAGTCTCTCTGTCTCTGCCCCTCCCCCCACTCTCTTTCTAAAAACAAAAACAAAAAACCCAAAATTAAAAAAAAAAACACTCCACAGCTATCAGAATGACTAAAATCCAGAAAACTGACAACGCCAAATGTCGAGAATGTGCAAAAATGGTATAGTTTGGCAGTTTCTTACAAAGGCAAACAGTCGTACTATTCAATCCAGTAATTGTGCTCCTAGGTGTTCACCCAAATGACTTAAAATCTTTTGTCCACAGAAAAACCTGTACATGAATGTTAATAGCAGCCTTCTCATACTGCCAAAACTTGGAAGCAACCAAGATGAATGGATAGACTGTCGTGGTACATGTACACAACTGAGTATATTACTCAGGGATAAAAAAGAAAGAAACTATTAAGCCACGAAGAGACATGGAGAGCAAGCTTAAATGCATATTGCTTAGTGAAAGAAGCCAGTCTGAAAAGGCTACATACTACAAAATTCCAACTAAATGACATTCTGGAAAGGGCAAAACTATGGAGACAATAAAAAGATCAGTGGTTGCCAAGGAGGGTGGGGGAGTGGATACTGTAATGGTAGACGTATGTCATTAAACATTTGTCAAAACTCATGTTAACACAAAAAGTGAACCTTGTGGCACCTGGATGGCTGAGTCAGTTGAGTGTCCGACTTCGGCTCAGGTCATGAGCTCACGGTTCATGAGTTTGAGCCCAGTGTTCGGCTCTGTGCTGACAGCTTTGAGCCTGGAGCCTGCTTTGGATTCTGTGTCTCCCTCTATCTCCGCCCCTCCCCCACTCATGTGTTTTGTCTCTCTCTCTCTCTCTCTCTCTCTCTCTCTCTCTCAAAAACAAACAAAAAAGTGAACCTTAATGTAAACTATAGACTTTAGTTGATAGCAATGTATCTATACTGGTTCATCACTGAGTGGGAGAGAGAGGAGTATGTGGGAAGTCTGGGTAAGATCTGCTCAATTTTCTGTCAACCTAAAACTTCTTTAAAAAAACAAATTTATTAAAAACAAAATAACACAAAACAACAGCCGTCTGGAATGAGCAGCGATTAGGAAGCACCGCCCTGTTCCGAGGAAAACACATGCAGAGTCTGAATGCTTCTAGAAGTTACTCATGGACAAGAACTTGCATTCTGATTCTCAGTTACCTGTGTGATACCAGTGCCTGCCCAGCACATAACAGTCCTTAAAAGTCTAGTCAATAAGTAAGTGTACTGAACAAATGAATTAGAGGGTAATTGCAGTGAGAAAGAACATAAAGTAGTATAGTAGGGCAGAGAAAGGAAAATCTGGCAGAAGTTTGACCCATCATATGGTGGTATCTGTAGTATTTTATTTTATTCCTATACACGTAGGTATCACAGAAAGTCCTACAGGAAGAATGCTTTCTGTTAAACCTGAATGCCTGATCCCTAACTTGCCTTCTCTCTCTCTCTCTCTCTTTTTTTAATCTACTCAACAACTGGATCTAGATGGAGAGGCTTCTATTGTGGCAGTACAGACGCTGGCTGCATCTGGAGTGTGAGCACCCAGCATCCATCTGTAGGATCCTAAGCCCCGGAAGAACAAGCTCTCTCAGCCAGGGCTGGCACCCACACAGACCAGTTTCCATCCGCAGAGCCTCCAGAAGCAAATTCCTGGCATCTTTTGTTTCCTATCACCAAGGTTTAGTAACCCTGAGGTTTGGTCTCAGAGAATCCTGAGCCATAAACAACATATTAAAAAAAGAAAGAAAAGAAAAAAAAACAAAAACAAAAACAAAAACCAAGGGACATTTTTGTTTACAAAATTTTCATTCTGCCAAACAAAAAGCTATAATACCAGACTATGTGGGTTCGATTCTGGACACTTGGCAATCCAGGCTGCGAGGATTAAGTGTGCTAACAAGGGAAAGGTTCCAAGAGCAAGACGCACACTAAACACCCAATGCTAGACTCCCTTCTAGCTTCTGATTTCTGGTAAAAAGTGGGAAGGGAAGGGAAAGATAATACAGAAAGGAGGAAGTTGGTATAAACCACTTATTTTGGATGTTTGGCAATAAAAGAAGAAGGTAGCTAGAGAAAGGAACAATAAATTTTTTTCTTTTTTAAGAAAGGGAATGACAAAAAGTGTGAAGGAAGAATAAATGAAAACCAATAAACTCCATATATGAATTAATTCTTAACTTATATATAAAAATGCTTTAAAAGGAAAATATTAGTTATCTTTGCATAGAGACTTAAATCTCCATGGGAATTATCATTAGAAAACATCCTGGATATTTAAACTCAAGTCTTTTCAGTGAAGCAGAGAACAAATGCACGCCCAATATCAGAAACCAAGTCTTTCATCACCTAAGGTAATACCTAGTAGAGACATCTTCTCTGAAAATTAAACCAAATATTATGTAAATGTAGGGGAAGATTCGGGAATTAGGTGCCAGTTCTGTCATTAGGACTGATAAACTGATTCGGGAAGCAAATTAGTTTATTTCCTACTTCATTTTTGATCAGCAATTACACTAATTTAGTCCACCTGCTGTACACAAGCACTGTCAAGTCAAAGCACAGGATTTGCAATGAAGGAAAAATATTCCCTGAGGTGTATTTTAATGTACTACTCTTATTTTAGCTAAAAGGATGACATTAGGGAACCTGGGTGGCTCAGTTGGTTAAGCATCTGACTTCGGCTCAGGTCATGATCGCACAGTTTGTGAGCTCGAGCCCTGCTTCTCTCCCCTCCTCACCTCTCTGCCCCTCTTGGGAGTCTCTCTCTCTCTCTGCCCTCGCTCACTTGTGCCCTCTCTCTCTCAAAAAAAAAAAAAAAAAAAAAAAAAAAAGGACATTAACTTATTCAAGCTTATCAATTATATATCACCCAGGAATAATTTATCAATTTTGCATCCATATACAGATTACAAGCAATTGTTTTCTTTACATGTCAATGTAAAAAAACAGCATCAAAAGATTAAAAGTTTTCTACAAGCTATTAGTAAGTTAACATTAATTATTCATCTTCATTTTTTCATTGATTAGATTAAGGCTAAAATACAACCATTTTGATACTAACAAAAATGAAATCAGGTGTATTATCAATAATGAATGAAACTGAAAACTAGTTATTCCTTATGGTGTCACTAATTATAGGATTTTCAAGGCTAAAAAATGCTACATCTTAAGTTTTAAAAGTTCTTTAAAACTTTGAAACAGGACCCCAACACATGAAGACAAGGACAATATGTAGGTAAAGAAGGCACTAAGGGGCTATTTCAGTTCAGTATTACTGAGTAAAACCATCTTAAAAATTTTAAGTGAAGAATTTTTGGTGCACCTGGGTGGCTCAGTCGGTTAATCATCTGACTCTTGATCTCGGCTCAGGTCATAATCTCACGGTTCATGAGTTTGAGCTCGCATCGGGCTCTGTGCTGGCAGTGTGGATGGAGCCTGTTTGGATTCTCTCTCTCTCTCTCTCTCTCTCTCTGCCCCTCCCCTGATCGCATGCTCTCTCTCTCTCTCAAAATAAATAAATACACTTCAAAAAATTTAAGTGAAGAAGAAGTAAGGATTTTCATTGTTTTAAGCAACCAATTGTAATTGAACAAGTTTAAAAACAGTATAAGAAAGGCTACTGCTCCCAACTTTCAGATGGAAAGCGATTTATTCTTTTGATCTAAAACCACACACCCCAAGATGTTAGACATTGGGTAGTCTTAATATGATGAGAATTTAAGGGAGTTTACACAAAATACAGACTCCCTTTATTAGACTGCTTACTCCACAAGAACTGAAACACAGAGAAGAGAGTAACTCTGCTTTTGCAGTTCTGATGTTGTTCTCACCTTCTCTACCTGAGAGGACAAGATGGCACACCGGCACACACTGTAAGATCCTCAAAGGTAACGGCAGCTCACACGTATTGACTGAGTTCTTCCCTTGTGTCCAGAGTTGTGCTCACTGCTGTACAGAGGTGACCTTTTCTAGTTAGTCCTCACAACCCAGAAGGGAGTACTGCTGTTACCCACACTGTTCAGAGGAGGAAACCACGGCTGTAAGAGGTTCAAGGGTTTTCCCACATTTACACAAGAACTAAAAGGTGGGAGAGCTGGAATGTGAACTCACGTCTGATCTTAAGCCTGTGCTCTCAACTACTCTGCATCCTCTCTCAGATATGCAATGAGAAACCATGTAGAAGACGAGTCACATTTTCTCTACTTGGTACCCAAGGACAGGATGATGCCCAGTGTGTGTCAATTACAGGGAAAGGAATATCTACTCAACATCAGCCAGAACACTTTAATTATTAGTGTTGTCTGAAAATGGAACAGGCTACCTCTGGGGGGCTGGGCAGCATCACTTGGGTAAGGCCTGGCCTGGTTGCTTAAAGCCATTTCAGTTCATAGTGTTTGGGTCATGCAGGAAGTAAAACCAAAGTGGTGGGGCTGACTCCCCAAGGCACCCCATGAAAATCAGCTACCCCCAACTACCAAGATCCAAACACACGTGCGTACGTATACACACACGACCTACCTCCCAAACGGAGTGGTCAGTGGTATCTGCTCCATGCACCTGAACTTTGGAAACAAACTAAAAAATGTTTTAGGAAGGGAACTAGGGAGGCATACAAACAGGATTATCCATTACATATATCATCCGTAAGATGGACATGTAAATAAAGAGCCCCTCACAGGACCTGGTGAGAATCAAAGGAGAAGACAGAAACGAAGCACCTGGCATGCCGTGATCCTCAGTAATTGTTGGTTTCCTACTGAGGGAAGCCACAGGGCATGGAGTGTTAAGCATCAATGTGGTTGGGCAAGCGAAACAGGGCCCGACTTGTTCACAGGGATATAGAACTACACGTTCACACAGTGAACTCCAGACTCACATTTCCAGTTGCCGCCTTGACATTTCCACTTGCCTACTAGGCATCCCAAACCCAACACATCTAAAAGCAAATCCTGACCACCACCACCCCCGCCCCTGCCTCACCATACCCCCTTGTCCACACTTGTCATCCGGTGCACAGCAAACCCCACTCTACCTTCAATCCCAGTCCAAGCCACCATTCTTTCTCACCTGGGCTGGCACAACAGCCTCCCAACCGGTCTCCCTGTTTCCACCCTCCTACACTCTATTCTTTGCACAGAAGCCAGTAAGAAGCTTTTAAAATGTTAAGTCAAACCAAGTCACACCTGAGCTCAAAACATGCAGCGGATCCCCACCCCCACCACAGATTAAAAGGCAACATTCTTATGAACACCCACCCCTATGTGACCCGGCCCCACCCTCACACCTGCTGTACCTGTAGCCTCATCCCTTCCCACTCTCCCATCCTCACTGAGTCTCAACCAGACTGGCTTCCACACTGTGACCAAGTTCACAAGGCCTCAGGAATTTTGTACTTGCTGGACTCCACTGGAATGGTCTCTCCAGACATCTGCCTGTGGCGCTCCCTCCTAACTGCATGTCCCTGACCACTCTCCCTAAAATGGCCCCTTTCCATCCTTTTCCTCCATCACTCGGCGCCTCGCCTTGTTACTATCTGGCATATTAGGCATGTTCGTTTACCACCCACTAGAAAGTAAGTTCCCAGAGAGCAGGGACTTCTATGTATTCTCCCCAGTGACTGCAGCAAAGCTACCAGATAGTAAATGCTCATTTATACTGTGATTTAAACGAGGAAAGAAAAACTACTATAATCCCTCGATTACTGAATATTTGGTTTTATGTGCTTTCTTTAAAAAAATTTTTTTTAAATGTTTTTATTTATTTTTGAGACAGAGAGAGACAGAGTATGAGCAGGGGAGGGGCAGAGAGAGAGGAAGACACAGAATCTGAAGCAGGCTCCAGGCTCTGAGCTGTCATCACAGAGCCCGACGTGGGGCTCGAATTCATGGACTGTGAGATCATGACCTGAGCTGAAGTCGGACGCTTAACCAACTGAGCCACCCAGGAGCCCCTGTGCTTTCTTTTTTTAATGTGCTTTTCAACATACCATGCAATGACTCCCCTCCTTCCCCCCGCTGGTTAAGGGGCAATTTTTCACAACAGAAAAGAAACAAACCCTGTACTCATCCTTATATGGCAATTCTCCCCCTCGGAGTCCCTACACATGGCTCTGCCTTGGTACCAACAGAAGAAAATGTAAAGTGAAATGTAGGCAGCCATCAAAAACAATGAATAAACCGATTACTTATTAACACAAAGAAACAGAAGTGGAGTGCTAAATTTAAAAAAGCAGCGAACAAAGTAGTTTATATAGCCGCAGATTTAATTATGTACAAACATTTTAAAATAATAAAGGTAGAAAATGTGTTTATTAGGTTCATTTTTCAGTAGGTATTACATTTTTTAAAAACTTGAAGTATATTTAAATGCTCATTATAAAATGAAAGTATAATTCTAAACGTCTTAGAGGACTCATAAGTTATTTAAAATATTAACATGAAATGGGAAGTTGGGCAGGACTGAGAAAATAAAAGTGAGGTAAGATTAAAATACTTAATCACACACCCGCACACACACGGGAAAGAGACCTTAGTATGTCACAAATTCTGTTAGAAAAATGGAAGCTGCTGACTATCAGCCATGGCTCTGAGTTACAAATACCTGAGTCATCTATATATCAGCTTCACTTCACTCAAGAGTCACAGGGGGGAGACTTATTCTGGACTCTTAAGAGTCCAGTTCTGAGTTGTAAAGGGCTTGCCATTCAATTTGCTCTTTAGTCATCTTGCAGTTTTTATTTTATCTTTGAACCCATGCTCCTGAACTATTAGTCAGCATTTAATAACTCAAAATCCTTTAGCCTTACTAATTTTTAATTTCAATTTGAAATGACACAAACACAATCTGTAGGCCAGCACTCAAAATAACAAGGCTGCAACTTCAACTTGTACCCATTACACCCATGATCCTATTAGTCCTAAATTCCAGGCAAATTGAAATATATCCCTCCCCCAATTGTTCCCCCAACCAGAAACCACCACCCTTTCTACCTCCAATGCTGACCATCATGATATTCAGCATTCCCTGACACTCAGCTTCCCTCCACTTACCCCACTCGGGTGTAATCATCTCTTCCCATGAAATCCTGTAGCCTTTGTATGTCTTACTCTCGCACTCACTCCTGTATTAAAGGTACGTATGTATATATTTTCTTAATGTCCCTCACTATGTTGTAGATATCTTGAAGGTAGGGCCAAGTTTATGAATGCTGTAAATGATAGCCATGGTTTCAAGAGAGCCTAGAGAAACCTGATTCACATTAGACTGAAAGAAGCCCAGTACCCTTATGAGATACTCATTTGGTTGACCAACAAACATTTCTAAGCTCATCCTAGAGTATATCTACTTCTCACATACTTGCCTCACCAGCCTTCCCCTCCAGCTGACTCTGCTAAAGGACGGGTTAGGACACCTCCCCCACCTCAGAGTCCTTCTAGGCACATTGTTGTGAGCACATCTTCACAGCTCCTTTGCAGGTTTTATAGGACATGTCCCAAGGCCATTTCCTGTACTGAATCAAATTCTGGTTTCCTGTTTCTTCTTTCCACTGGGTTTAAGGAACAATGAACAGGGGATCCAAATCCTTCTGTCATGTGCCCAGTCTTCCAGATTTCAAAGACTACTTTCATAATTTGTTCCCTATGTAGAAATCCAACTTCCGTGGGGTCCTCCTTAAGGAATACAAAATCACAAATTCAGACCTAAGTACAGGGTTTTAAAAGCTGTGCTGCACCTGAGAGGTCCTAAGGCTGATGCTCCCTGAGTCTGGGGGAAGCACTCCACTCTCCATGCAATCAACACACCCCCAGCTCTACTCCTAATTAGTTGTGTGAAGGTTGACAAGTTACTTAAACTAAGCTTCTGTTTACTTGTCCATATAAAATGGGAAGAACATCCCCAACTCAGAGGACTGTTGGGAGAACCGCATGAGCCTCCTGATTTCTGAACTCTTGTTAGCGCCAGCAAAATTCATTTACTGTGCTATTCATACTGAGTCGGGGCCAAATAAAACTCTTCACAAGTTACTGCAACGTTAGGAGGTAGCATGTGTGAGACGTGCTGCACAGCACAGAGCAAACTGTCTAAAATATTTCTGACCAACTGGGGTCCTAATTCAGATTTTCAGATTTCTGCTGAAAAGTTGGGAATAAAGTCGTACATGATTAGATGGTCATGATAGTGCTGCTGGGCTGCCTGCACTTTCTATGGGACTGGGAAACGTGTGCAACTAGCCTCCTGAATTAATATGTCTAGTATGTTGTTTATAGCAGGGATTTACTAGGATGCCCTGTGCTGGGAACTTCTCAGATCAGCATACTTACCTTTTTTGATTTTGGGGGATACAATACACATAACACAAATTTATCAGTGGCAATGTTTAGAATATTTACAATGTTGTACAACCATCACCACTATCCAGCTGAAAAACATTTGACTCCTCAAAAAGGAGACCCTGCCCTCATCAGCAGTCATTCCTCATCCATCTCTCCCCCAGTCCCTAGCAACCACCCATCTGCCTTCTCTTATGGATTCGCTGACTGGAAATTTCATATAAATGAAACCATGCACTCATATGTGGCCTTATCTGGCTTCTTTCACTTAGCATGTTTTCAGGGTTCACCCATGTTGTAGCACATATCAGTATTTCATTCCTTTTAATGACTAAGTGATATCCCATTATAAAGACATACTACATTTTGTTTATCCATTCCTAGGTGCTGGACATTTGGGCTGTTTCCACCTTTGGGCTATTGTGAAAAGCACTGCTAAGATTTCATGTGGGCATGTAAAGAGCTAAGGAATAGAACTGCTGGCTCACACCATAACTCTGTTAAAATTCTGAGGCAGGTTCTTTTCCAACACTGGTGCTTCCTTTTACATTCCCATCAGCAATGTACAGAGGTTGCGATTTCTCTACAGCTCTACCAACACTTGTTATTGTCAAAGTTTTTTTTAATGTTTATTTGGGGGGGGGGAGGGGCAGAGATAGAGGGAGACATAGAATCCAAAGCAGGCTCCAGGCTCTGAGCTGTCAGCACAGAGCCCGACGCAGGGCTCGAACTCACAGACCACGAGATCATGACCTGAGCTGAAGTCAGACGCTTAACTGCTTAACTGACTGAGCCACCCAGGCACCCCTGTCTTTTAAATTATAGCTAGTCTGTTGGTTATGAAGTGCTCATTGTGGTTATGACCTGCATTTCCCTAATAGCTAATGATATCCAGTAACTTTTCATGTGCTTGTTCGCATCCTTACTTTTAATAATTTTGTTAAGTCATTTGGAACGCAAAAGAGTACCTAAGGAAGTACATTTACTCCCAAGTGGCTGAAGATCAAAAACTGTCAGAACCCTACTTGTACTAACAAGGAGTCTACCCAATCACCCACCATGGCTGTTGTTTTCCACCACGGCATCACAGTGTGCTTGGAAAGTCAAGTCCAGCTCATATCATGATTCGAACTACACCTATCGTTGGCATATCCCTCGCCCTTTTACTTACCTATCCTCCTTCCTCAGCCTGTCATAGAGGCCACACCCTTCTGCTGTTGCTAGAGCCACTTTTTCTTGGCATGCTTCAAAGTCCCTTCCCTTCCTATATTTGTACATTAGAACTTAGTGAGTTTGTTTCTGACACATAACTTTGGGCCTAGCACGGTGTCATGAACATAGTAAGATAGCTCTTCCAGCATTTTTAAGAGAATGTGAATAGGCCCTATCAACAATGATGGTGGTGGTGAAGCAAAGCCCTCTGGGTCTCCTGAGCCACTGCCCCTCACTGTGACCTGTGCAGTTGCTATGGCCCCTGACCAGCTCTCCTCTGGCTATAGCTGAGAGTGTAAGAATGAGGACTCCCACACTCTCTCCATCCTGAGTTGATGGCACACACAATATCCTTTAAGGAGAAGACCAATTTGACTAATTGTGAAAATTTGGTTTAAACAAGATAATTTTCTCTTCACATACTTCAAAAATGTAACAGATCGGGCAAATATAATAAAGTTATGAAAAATAGGCAATGATGTTTCAGATGTATATTCAGGATGTGCCCACCATGCAATCAGAAAGCACTAAATGTTCAACTGACTAATCTTGGTTTGACGATTCAGCTTTTACATCTCCAGTTTTTACTAATTATAGTGCTTCGTTTGCACACATAGTTATATCAAAGCTAAGAAAAAGAATGCTTTTCTTACAACAATTTCTATAAGCTAGTACAATTTACAATACAGAACCTCCTCTTAAAGTTTAGGAATTTATACATATGCCAATATTCCTCTGATATGGGGACTTAAATGGCAGGTGCAGGGGCACCTGGGTGGCTCAGTCAGTTAAGCGTCCAACTTCGCCTCAGGTCATGATCTCGCAGTTCAGGAGTTTGAGCTCCTCGTCAGGCTCTGTGCTGACAGCTCAGAGCCTGGAGCCTGCTTCAGATTCTGTGTCTCCCTCCCTCTGCCCCTCCTTTGCTTGTGCTCTAAGAATAAATAAACATTAAAAAAAACTTAAAAAAAGTTAAATGGCAGATGCATATGTAGACTTTATAAATTATTCATTTATAAATTATAAGCCTATCTTTCTCTACAGTTACTATAGCTTAGATCTTTCTTGCTCCCAAAGGGACAAGGACGTGTTGAGTGAATGTTTTCTACTTGAAAATTGAATGGACAAGAGTCACTTGCAAAGTCCAAAGGCATTTGTTACATGTACAATTCCAGGACAATCTTTTTTCAAATCCCAAACTGAAAATAAACAATAAAAATTAATAAAGGTCATATTATAAATACTTGTAAGCACAAAACAGAAAATCTTCATAATATCCGATGAAGAAAACACAAAATGCAGGGTCGCCTGGGTGGCTCAGGTGGTTAAGTGTTCGACTCTTAGTTTCATGTCCAGTCATCTCCTCACAGATGGTGGGTTCGAGTCCCACATCGGGCTCTGCACTGATGGTGCAGAGCCTGCTTGGGATTCTCTTTCTCTCCCTCTCTGTCTGCCCCTCCCCCACTCACACTGCCTCTCTCTCAAAATAAATAAACTTAAAAAAAAATACAAAATGCAGACGCATGAATCAGTTCAATCAGTTTCAGACTATGTGATGGTTCACTATTTAACACAACCTTTTATCTGCCAAACTATAACGAGCAGGATAACCTCGAGTGCCTTAAGATACAGCAAGTCAGAAAAAACACATCTTTGGGACACCTGGGTGGCTCAGTCGATTAAGCATCCGATTTCATTCAGCTCAGATCATGATCTCAAGGTGAGTTCGAGCCCCATGTCAGGTTCCATGCTGACAGAGCCTGGAGCCTGCCTCTGATTCTGTCTCTCTCTCTCTCTCTCTCTGCTCCTCCCCCACTCATACTCTCTTCTCTCTCAAAAATAAACATTAAAAAAAATTTTTAAAAAAGATATTTCAGATACTTTTTTTTATTTTTAAGACCTAAGACTGATTTTGAGTGCCAATACAAAATTATAATATTTTAAAAAATTGCATGACCTAAAAAAAAATAAATTGTATGACCTATAAGCATTCTATCAATAACAAAAGAACACCTGTGATTTTGTAGGTTCCTTAGTGATGAGGAGATAAAATCTTCTGTTTTGTACCCAATTTAAGAAACTGGGCCAAATTAACAAATGATTCAAAACGTAATAGCTGACTAAACAAGAACAAGATACAGCCTAGATTTATGTAATGGTGAGCTATAAGGACCTCAAAGCAAAATTGTAAACTCTCCAAAGAAAGTCTCCTGCTATTTCTTGAGAAATAAATGAGAACAAACTTTATTTTTCCATGCTTTAAAAATGAAATGACTGATTCATACTTTCTTTTAAATATTTTGCTAAAACACGTTCTTCTGACCATTTCTGTTTTCCTTTTCTACTTTTTCAGTATTTTCTACGTTTTTAAAAATAAACATTGTTTGATTTAGGGACAAAACTGGAAGTTTTATACATATTTCAATTTCCTCTCTTAAATGAGTACTGTTCTGGGTTGAAGTGTGTACCTAAGATAAAGATTTATGTGTGCACTACAAGTACTACAAACACACATTCTGACAATGAATTCAAGTGACTTATTATTTAACAATTAAACACAATGGATTAAAATATATTTACCTGCCAATCATGACTACAGAGCTCTTCAGCTCTTTTATTCGTTCCTCCCAACAAGGCAAAGCGGTTGTGCTCTTGAGCACATACTACTGTGGCTATTAATGTATGTTAAACCCAAGCACTTAGCAGGTGGTAAGGAACTGCCTTTCAAGAAAAAAAGGTATCAAATTGCTCACACAGTCACTCAGTCTTCACACGTAAACAACTGTGTGATATTAAAGTTCTTCCACCTTCAGGGTAAGGTTCCTGGGAGGGGCCAGGTTGTAAATAGTTTAGGCCTCTTGTGGGCCAAACTTCTCTGTTGCAACCACTCAACTCTGCCATAGTAGCCTGAAAGTAGCCACAGACAATACATGAACAAGTGGGCCTGGCCAGGTTCCAATAAAATTATATTTACAAATAGGTGCTGGCTAGCCCTCTGGCTCTGGTTTGCTCACCCCTGCAGTTAAGGTACAACTAATAAAAGGTGATACTTTAGCAAAATGAATTTGAAAGAGACTTGAAAATATATGCTAATTCTTATTGTTACCTTCAAGTGGTTTAGAGCATTTATCATAAAAATGACTAAAATTTGGTATTTCCCTTGAATGATTAATATTTTACTTCTGGGGCACCTGGGTGGCTCAGTGGGTTAAGCAACTGATTTCAGCTCAGTTCATGATCTCCCTGTTCGTGGGTTCAAGGCTTGCTTTGGGCTCCCTACTGACGGGTCAGAGCCTGGAGCCTGCTTTTGATTCAGTGTCTCCCTCACGCTCTCTGCCTCTCCCCCACTCATACTCTGTCTCTCTAAAAAATAAAAGATTAAAAAAATTTTTTAAAAATATTTTACTTTCAATTACAGTTGAAAAAAAAAACAATGACACATTTTCTGAGTATTCTCTACAAGAGGAGAAGAGACTATATTCATAAAGAGCCTTTCATTTTCAAGAGAAATGAGCAGGATAGGACTTTTTCAGGAGAAGGATGTGTATCCAGCAAATTTATAGAAAATTAAAAATTGTCATTATTTCTCAAGTTTCAGATAGCTACAATAACTTACAAACTTTGGAAATTTACATTAAAATATTTTCCACAAAATCTGATTCCCTTTGCCCTGCAAAACTTACACTATACCTTTGTTCATATGGATTTTTTTTTTTTTTTTTTTTTTTTATTTTTGGGACAGAGAGAGACAGAGCATGAACGGGGGAGGGGCAGAGAGAGAGGAAGACACAGAATCGGAAACAGGCTCCAGGCTCCGAGCCATCAGCCCAGAACCTGACGCGGGGCTCGAACTCACGGACCGCGAGATCGTGACCTGGCTGAAGTCGGACGCTTAACCGACTGCGCCACCCAGGCACCCCATATGGATTTTTTTTTAATGCTTATTTTTGAAGAGAGAAAGCAAGAGCACACACTAGCTTGGAGGGGCAGAGAGAGAGGGAGACACAGAATTTGAAGCAGGCTCCAGGCTCTGAGCTGTCAGCACAGAACCTGACACGGGTTCAAACCCATGAACTGTGAGATCGTGACCTGAACCGAAGCCGGATGCCCAACTGACTGAGCCACCAGGCGCCCCTGTTCATATGGATTAAACAGAAAATGAAAGGGCATTTCTAGTGCTTTGCAAATTCTAAATATTTTACAAGAATTTTATCAAATGTCAGGGCACCTGGGTGGCTCAGTCGCTTAAGAGTCTGACTCTTGTTTTCGGCTCAGGTCATCATCTCACAGTTTCATGAGTTTGAGTCCGTGTTGGGCTCTGTGCTGTCTATGGAGACTGCGTGGAATTCTCCCTCTCTCTTTGCCCCTTCCACATTCACACCCTATCTCTCTCAAAATAAACAAATTTTTAAAAAGAGTTTTATCAAATGGTAAGTCATATTACATCAGTTATTTTTATTTTCTAAGAACCAAACTATATTTTTTGAATACCTTTTAATCAGAGAAGTTCCACCATTGCTAGGCATTTCTCCTTTTCATTTTCAGTGACTTTCAGTGACAACAAAACTTTTACATCCTCCATAGGTGTTACCCCAACATAAGAACAGTAAGATAATAATAAAACCCTTATTAGAGAGAATCCTTCATGAATGAGAATCCAGAGGCACAATAATAGCAGCAGTAGAACCAGACCTTCAAGAACTCAAAATAATGGAATTACTGCATAGATAATAAAAGAAATCAAAACATAAAAACAAAACCCAAATTAAAAGTTAGTTTCCAGGGTGCCTGAGTGGCTCAGTCAGTTAAGCATACAGCTCTTGATTTCAGCTCAGGTCATGATCTCATGATTGGTAAGGCCCGCAATGACCTCGAGGAGTCTGCTTGGGATTCTCTCTCTCTCTCTCTCTCTCTCTCTCTCTCTCTCTCTCTCTCTGCTCCCCCCTTGCTTGCACGTGCGTGAACGTGCATGCTCTCTCTCTCAAATAAACTTAAAAACAATTAATTTGCAAAATCAATAAAAAGACAACCCAATTAAAAATGGGCAAAGGATCTGAATAGATACATTTCCCAAGAAGATATGCAATAGCCAATAAGAATGTGAAAAGATGCTCAACATTGTAAGTCACTAGGGAAATGTAAATCAAAACCCAAGTGAGATATTACTTCACACTCACTAGGACGGCTATCATCAAAAAGACAGTAAGTGTTGACAGGGATGTAGAGAAATCAGAACTCTCACACACTGCTTATGGGAATGTAAAATGGTGCATTAATTTTGAAAAGCAGCTTGGCACCTCTTCAAGAAAAGTTAAATTTAGAGTTATCATAATATGAGCCAGGAATTACACTAAGTGTACACCGATGAGAAAGAAAAAGATAATACATACACACAAAATTTGTACACAAATGTTCATAGTAGCATTATTTCTAATAGTTTAAGGTAGAAACAACCCAACTGTCCATCAACTGATAAATGGATAAACAAAACATTGTATATCTATATAATATCATCCCATCCATAAATAGAAAGTACTCATACATGCTATAATGTGAATGAATCTTGAAATTATACTAAGTGAAAGAAAGTAGTCTCAAAAGATGACATATGGTAGGATTCCATTTATATGAAACTGTTCGATACAACCAAATCTGTAGAGATAAAATATATTAATCATTTCCTATGGCTGGAGTTGAGGGTAAATGGAAAGTTGACTGCTAATGGTACAGGATTTCTTTTTGGGGTGATGAAAATATTCTAAAGTTAACTATGGTGGTAATTTAAAACTTTGTAACTATACTAAAATCCACTGAACTGTGCACACTATAAATGGATGGACTGTATTCTATGTTAATTATATCTCAATAAAGCAGTTATAAAAAATATGACAAAAGTTAATTTGCAGATTTCAAGAAAAACGAAATAGAACTTAATACTGATGAAAAATAGTCACTGAAAGTGAAAACTCAATGGAACCAATTAGAAAATAAAAAGTTTAAAGCCATTTAAAAGAGCAAAACACACCATAAATATCTAATAATGCATATATAAAAATGTGTGCAAGACTTCTACAATTAAAAACAAAAAACAGTGACAAATTAAAGAAGCCCAAAGTAAATTTTTAAAAACTGCCATACTCGTGGATTAGAAATTCAGTATTGCTAAGATGTCAATCCTTCCTAAATCTATCTACAGAGTCAATCTGTAGTCCAAATTCTAGGAGATTGTTTTTTCGTGGAACTTGACAAGCTGATTCTAAAATATATGTAAATGCAAAAGTCCAACAACAGCCAAGATGCCCTTGAGTAAGAGCGTCGATTTGTTCTATCTGAGATCTACTTCTAGCTATCAGGATGCATTCTAAAGTCACAGAGATGAAGACAGTGTGGCATTCGGGCAGCAAAGTGCAGGAGATGTGTTGCCTCCTTGTTTCCCTGGTGAGAAACCCATGTGACATGTTACAAAAATGGATAATTTAAAGTGGAAGTGCAGCAAAGAAATGAAAAACAGTAACAACAAAGTAAACGGAGTTCGAGAAGTAACTGCCTATGGGCATGTGGACACTGTGGCCCTTGGAGAGACCCTGGACGTGCAGCCACAAGAACTGGGTGAAGCCTGAACTTACAACATAACCGAGCAAAGTGATTGTGACGAAAAATAAAATGAAGAGGTTTCAGAGAAAGCAATGACAGCAGAAAACTGCACGTTAAAAGAACTCTAGAGGGTATCTGGTCACATTGAAGTCACAAAGGATAAAATATTGGAAGTTGATACAGGGTTAGGAAGGAGCAGGACAATCCATAAAAGCTTAGAGAAGATGTCTACTCTGTATCTTGAGTTGCAGGGGAAGGAGACAAGTGCCATTGAGACCACCCAAGTTTTTTACAATAAAAATGCTTCCATTGTCAGTGTTTCTAATACTTTAAATTAATGTGTACAACATAAATACTAGTTTAACTCTTTTTTCCACTTCCCTATACATTTGTAACTGAGAATAAGAGAATTTTGAGGATTTTTGACAATTTTGTTTTCTTTTTTTTCCCTTTTTTTTAGAGAGAGAGCGAGAGACCACGTGCACAAGCAAAGGAGAGGGGCAGAGGGAGAGAGAGAACTTAAACAGGAACCTTGTTCAGCATGAAGCCCAACACAGGGCTTGATCCCAACAACCCTGGAATCATGACCTGAGCTAAAATCAAGAGTCAGACACTCAACTGAGTCACTCAGGTGCTCCTTGACAAACGTTTTTCAAGGTCATGGCACAATCATATTTTCCCTGCTGATGATTAAGATGGCTTTCAATAGTTTTAACTTGCATGGTCATTTTTGTGGTCCTGCACTGCTGTGCAAAATGGGGACACCTGTATGTAAAATTAATGAATTAAATGTATCAGTTCAGAAATTAGAAAAAGAATAACAGGGGTGCCTGGGTGGCTCAGTCGGTTGGGCATCCGACTTCAGCTCAGGCCACGATCTCACGGTCCATGAGTTTGAGCCCCGCGTCAGGCTCTGTGCTGGCAGCTCGGAGCCTGGAGCCTGCTTCAGATTCTATGTCTCCCTCTCTCTCTGCCCTTGCTCTGCTCATACTCTGTCTCTGTCTCTCAAAAAGTGAATAAATGTTTAAAAATATATATATATTAAAAAAAAAGAAAAGAAAAAGAATAACAGAGTCATCCTAAAGACAGCATAAAGAAGAAAAGAAAAAGCAGAAATTCATAAAATAGGAAACAAAGATACAATGGAGAGAACTGAAAAACTGGTTCATGAATAATCAGGAATAATCAAGGAAATGCATATTCTTGCAAACTTACATTACCTATTCTACAGGATAATGTCAATGAAAAAAAACCTATACTCTTCTTGAGTTCTCAAATATGTGTGAATATATGAAGTGGCAACAGAGAAGCATCTTTCTGGTCTTTGAAACTACAGAATCTAGGAGGTACATTATCTCATTTCATCTTCCCACAACTCAAGAGATGTTGCCATCATCCCCTGTAGGCATGCCAACCTGCTCATAGTCACGAAGTGTTGCCCAAAGTAATACGAATTGATAGCAGCAAGGTAACAATATAAACTTTACTGAGCATCTCTTAGGTGTTGGGTAATAAGCTACCTGCCAGGGTCTCAAGGGAAGATACAATCTGGCCTGGCTTCCACATCCTAGGTAACTGGATCTTTCCTGTGCTTCAGCTGGGGTGGGAGGAAGCTCTATGACCCACGAAGCACCGATGCCACCTACCATGCACCCTAGGGATCACCAACTCTACAACCCCTGTTCTGTCTTGCCTGGCTGCAGAGCACATAGCTAGGGACACAGGACACAATGTGGCTGCCCATGGAGGTTCTCTCTCACCTCCACGCAGAAATGACCAGCAAGTTTACCCTTTAGGGCCTATCAGTCACATCAAGGAAACACTGGGTTACTGGGTTTTCAAGCAGGAAAAACTCATCCATGAGGCTCCTGAGGATGAGATGAGGCAATGTAAGAATAAGAAGCAAGTGGCACACAGCAGGCACTTAACTGAGATCTGAGTTTCTATACAAAGCACAGCAGTACAAGCGCAAGTCAGGCAACACTTGTGAGAAGAGCCATATATAATATATTGTATAACACCTATCACGCGCGCGCGCGCGCGCGCACACACACACACACACACACACACACACACACACACAGTTAACTGCTCTGTAATTTCCATCCTTCCTAATCCCATAATGTAATACCTGGCATTTATGGTCAGCACCCCAGTGAAACCACCATTTCCGAGGGGGCCGGTGGCCTCTGCAGATTGAAAAGGTCCCCATCATGGGGTTCCCATTTCCTTTCTTTTCAGTGGCCCCTTCTTGGCTGGCTCTTTTCAGTCCCCTCTGCCTTAATAAGGCACAGTGTAAGCAGAACAGAGGTGAAGAACTCAGATTCTAAAGTTGGACCATCTGTTATCCACTGTGATCTAGGGCACACCTTTCACTTCTAGGTCTTACCTAAAAGTGGAAGTGCCTACACCCAACTCATAGGACTGTGTAGAGAATGAGATGAAATAACACCCGTCAGGGGCTGCACCCTGTGTCTGGCAAGCCAGTCCTTGATGTTCGCTGTGAGGCATGCTGTAGAAGAGCATACTCACAGGAAGAAAAGACTAGAAAAGAGTATAGTGGTGACAAAGCGGGTGTATTAGAGTGGTAAAATTACAGGTGATTTTTTTTTTCTCTAGTCACCCAGTTTTCAAAAATAAAGTGTGAGGTCATGCAGACAATTGAACAGAGAGAAAAGGAAGGAGAGAGAAGCAGAGGCAGAGAAAATGCATCAAAGAGTTCATGATTACAAGACACTGTAAAGGCTGAAAAGAAAAAGGGCAGAAAAACAGAAACTACCCCCATATCCTTAACCTTCCTCTGTGCTTGGAGTCCCACTTCCCAAATAGGAATAGAAGGCTGTGGGAAGGAAGACTGTGGTTTTCAGGAGAAAAAGCAAGTATCCAGGAAAAACAACAATCATAAAGTTTGAAGCATATACATGATAGTGAAACATCCCACGTGGGAGAAAGACATTACCCGAACCAGAGACACTCACAGAATGCAGAAGCACTACGCAGTCTGAGGCACAGAGAAAGTGAGGACATTTGTGTAAGTCTTTTCCTTTCACTGAAAGTTGTTGAAACAAGACCTTTGATACCAGAACTGCCAGACATGGTGGTATCATCAGGTGTCCCCCCCTGACAGCTCTGTCCTCTCCCCCTCAGAGGTATTCCTTAGCTAATGGTGCTGGGGAAAGCTCTCTGGCTGCAGAGTCATGGGACATGAGAGGGTGTGTGTGCTGGGGCTCCCAGGGAAAGATTTCCTCCTTTGTAAAGGGCACAGCTTAGAAGAAATTCTTCTTCCTGCTTTTGGATACAACGGGAGGAAGGAGGATGTGATGTGTAAGACTAGCGATGGCAGCCATCTTGGTACCATGAGGAGTTGAACTTGAGGGTAAGTAGAAAGAAAAGAAACCTGAGTTCTCAGTAATGATTGCTTAAACAGGAACCTGCTACTCCTGGCCTTTTTATGTGGGATAATAAACATCCTTAATGTTTAAACCACTATTAACTGGTTATTTGGTACTTTTAGGCAAAAGCATCTTAAAATTATTCATATAGCATTTGGTGAGCTGATGTGCTCAGAGGGATATCTAAATGAAAAAACCCATAGACAGAAATCAGGAATGGCAATGCTACAGCTTGGTCTTAATAGGTGCCAATCCAAATGATAAAAAGTTAAAAAGCTAATCAACTTTCTCCTCCAGGTTTTAGCTCCTTTTTTTCCCCCCTAAAGTGAGACAAGAGACTGAAATGCTCAGTTCTGCCACTCTAACTAATACTCATAATGCATTTGGCCAAGTTTTCCAAGTAGACTCCTCACAGCAAATTTCTATGAATTAGGTAAATATTTTACTGAAAGGATATTTTCTTCACCCACCTCCCAAAGTACAAAAGTATCAGAATAGAACAGAAATTTCACGTAAAAAAATTATGTGTATACACACACACACACACACACACACACACACACAATGAGAAAGACTGTATATTCTATAGCAACATTAATAAATATTTTAATTCAGGAACACTCAGGTGGCTCAGTCAGTTAAGCTTCCAACTTCAGCTCAGGTCATGATCTTGTGGTGAGTTCAAGTCCCACATTGGGCTCTCTGCTGTCAGCACAGAGCCTGCTTCGGATCCTGTTTCCCTCTCTCTCTGTCCCTCCCCAGCTCATACGCACACACACGTGGGTGCACACTCTCTCAAAAATAAACATTAAAAAATATTTTTTAACTCAACATTAAACTGAAACCTACTCTTGCAATCTAAGTTTTAGAAATGGTAAGAATTCAAAGCACCTGGGTGGCTGTCAGTTGAGCATCTGACTCTTGATTCTGGCTCAGGTCATGATCCCAGGGTTGTGGGATCAAACCCCGTGTCAAGCGTCATGCTGAGCACAAAGCCTGCTTAAGATTCTCTCTCTCACACTCCTTCTGCCCCTCTCCTCCACTCAAAAAAAATTTTTTTAGGGGCACCTGGGTGGCTCACTCGGTTAAGCGTCCGACTTCGGCTCAGGTCATGATCTCAGTTTGTGGGTTAGAGCCCTGCGTCGGGCTCTGTGCTGACAGCTAGGAGCCTGAAGCCTGCTTCTGATTCTGTGTCTCCCTCTTTCTCTCTCTGCCCCTCCCCTGCTCATGCTCTGTCTCTGTCTCTCAAAAATAAATAAATGTAAAAAAAAAAACCTTTTTAAAATTTTTAAATGTTAAAAAAATAAACAGTAATAATTTTTCAGCATCCCATTCATTTCTTTCCCAAGCAAAATTTTTAAACTGAAAATTTTATTTTTTTTAATGTTTATTTATTTATTTATATATATATATATTTTTTCAACGTTTTTTATTTATTTTTGGGACAGAGAGAGACAGAGCATGAACGGGGGAGGGGCAGAGAGAGAGGGAGACACAGAATCGGAAACAGGCTCCAGGCTCCGAGCCATCAGCCCAGAGCCCGACGCGGGGCTCGAACTCACGGACCGCGAGATCGTGACCTGGCTGAAGTCGGACGCTTAACCGACTGCGCCACCCAGGCACCCCATATTTATTTATTTATTTTTGAGAGAGAGCACATGTGCATGTGAGCGGAGGAGGGGCAGAGGGAGAGGGAGAGGGAGCGGGAGCGGGAGCGGGAGCGGGAGAGAGGGAGGGAGGATCTGAAGCGGGCTCTGTGCTGACAGCACCGAGTCCCATGTGGGGCTTGAACTCACAAACCGTGAGATGCTGAGACCTGAGCTGAATTCGATGCTCAACCGACTGAGCCACCCAGGTACCCCTATTTATTTACTTATTTTTAAATGTTTATTTCTTTTTGACAGCGAGTGAACAGGGGAGGGGCAGAGAGAGAGGGAGACCGAGGATCCCGAAGTGGGCTTTGCACTGACAGCAGAGAGCCCAACGTGGGGCTTGAACTCACGAGCCATGAGATCATGACCTGCGCTGAAGTCGGATGCTTAACTGACTGAGCTACCCAGGTGTCCCTAAATTGAAAGATTTTAAACTATAGGATTTGGAGGTGGAGGGAGAGGGAACATCAGGGGAAAGGGGGAAAGGAATGAAAATTCTGAAATGATTCATGATCTTCACATATGAAACACCCCTTCAGTTTTATCAGATGGAATTTATAAATGTTTTGTAATCAAGTTATGAATGCCAACACCAAAAGTCAGCAATAAGACAATAAAGCCTTCTTGAAAAATGAGGAAAATATAATCCACTTTTGGTCTCTTTTTTCTGTGAACTGTTCATTACTCTTTCAAACAGAGAATTTAAACACATATAGGGCAATATTTTAGTCTAAACTTTAACAAAATGAAAAACTAAGCAAATCACAGGAAGTCAGTATTAGGCCTCCAAAAGCAACTCTTGCTAGGGTAGCACTTTATCATGAAATTGCTGTAGATGAGCAGAAAATTACTAACTATATGAGATGGTGAATATAAGCAAAAAGACAACTTGAGACAAAAATAAAACACAGAAGTTATTTCCATTCCCTCTGAATCAAATACATATCCACATGAAAGAAAATTTCACCACTGCAACATATTTTCCTTATTGAAACTGAAGAAGGTTTCAGCCTGTGTTTGCAACAACACGGTTGCTGTGGAAATAGCTGATTCAACATTATGAACTCGCAGCTGAATAAAGTAAGGTGTGGAACAGAAATCTTATTTAAACAGTGGCAAGAACCATAAAACATTAAAAAGGCAAACTGAATGACGGTGAATCAGCACCATATGGTTTAATGTAAGGGTCACACATTTTCCCTTTGGGCCTGACACAAATAGGATGTGTCTTTTTAATTTAGTCCTATTTTTGGAACCCTCTAATCATCACCATCATCCCTCAAATGTCCTAAGTTTTACTATCTGCTTCTGACTGCACGACGCACCGTGTATTTTATGAAACTGACTCTGTTGAAGACAGAGTTTCTGTAGTTCCTACCTCACCAGAACACACACAAGTTATGCCACCAACAAAGCACACGTCAGGGCTTTGAAAATTTTCTGCCTGTACCTGATTCTATTAAATACAGCAGCACGGACTTCATCATCACACGACATCACTTCAGGCTTAGGTTTCAAGACTCTTTACAAACTCTTCAAGAACGGAAGTTGTGAGAGAATGTTACTGGGCGCCCAGATCCACTTCACACCCTGTAACCCAGCCCGCACCCCCAGCACTGTTATCACACCTGGAATTTGTTCTTCCACTTTTATGGGTCAGGTAAGAGTTCTCCAAGCCATCTTGAAAACCCTTAAGACACTTTATATAGAAATGATGTGAATTATTTTAACCCTAAAATATATGTTCTACATGCAGCCCCCGCCTCTGCCTCCCCTTTCTACAGAAACACACTTTTAAATACACACACTTTACCAATATTTTCCTCTGCTTTTCTGAACCTTTCAAATCATAACAAGCATTTTGAAACCAGAAATCTTATCCTTTGTAAAATAAAAAGAATCAACAAATTTTGAAAATAATGGTTATGTGTGGGGCTATTAAGAAAAGGAAAAACAGCGACTGTTCCACCCTTAGGAGAGGACGCAGTGAACGGACTCTGTAAACAGAAACCCAGATTCCCTCTGCAGTTGGCACTGCTGAGGGTGTGGCTGCCCTCCGAGTGTGCACAGGAGATCAATTCATACCAGCAAAACCGGAAAAATCACAACTGAGAGCAACTGTGGAAGCAGCGAGAGCCAAGAGCAGGACGTAAAGGAGTCTGCTTTCTGCTAGGTGAGTCACAGGAAACTTTCCTGCCAGAGTCGGGAGGCCCGCCGTGCCCATCTCCTTCAGTTAAGAATGTAGGTCAAAACTCCCTGGGTTTCATGCTCCAGGGATCCGAGGGGAAGGGCTAGGGCCCAAGTTTAGAGGCAGAAGCCCAGTTCCTAGGGAGCAGGGAGGTCAGCCACTGGCCTTGGCCTGCCTTCTAACTAAGCCTCCACTTTCAGCAGACTACAGGGAACTCCATCATTCCAGAAGTGAACAACACACGGGAGTACTGGGCTAGCCCTTCTTACTATTCTGGATTTGGGCCACCTTGTGTATTCTTACGAGGGCTCACAGGACGAAAGGCTCACAGGATGAACCAGCTCAACTTGTGTTTGTATATAATGACGGTCAGCTCACCCAGCTCTGTTGACACAGGGGACCCGGTGGCAATCTCACCAATCTTGGCCACTCCATCATAGTAGGCTTTTCCCGCAAGGATCATAGCTAGACAGGGAAGGTGACACACAAAATCATCACTTACACAAGGAAAAGAGGAAGTGCACGGAGGTTTGCTTCCAAATATCCCTCAGTCCCTTCTGGGTGCAGAAAGGTTTGGGCTGTGCCAAGGGTGGCTCTCGGAGGGCAGGGCTTGTGCCTGATAGCTGTGACGTCCCTCCAGTGCACTTTCGGAGGCCCCCGCCCAATGGAAAGCTCCACAGGATCCTCACCTTGGACCAGCCCTGGCATAGCTGAATCCAGAAAAGGCCCTGCCTTCTGATGCCAGTTCCAGAGGGGATATGTTTCCAACATCAAATTAGGGCTGCAAACATATCCGCTCCAGCAAGAGAGCTTTTCTCAGCTGGTTATTCTACAGCTACACAGGTCTGCAACATTATTAGTTGAAAGAACTTGCATGGGGTGGCCCAGGAACCTGGCCTTTCAATGGCACTTTTACTTTTCTATTGAAAAACTTATTCTGAGCCACAAACAATAAAATAATTGTTGTTAGGGGGGAAAGGTATGAAATTTAAAATACATTATTTTAATCACTCCAAAAACACAACAGAATTCTCTGAAAAATAATTGAATGTTCTATCAACTCCCCACTACCTTTTTGGCAGAAACAAGGAAAACTTCTATTGCTATATCAATTGGATTCTATTTCTCTTAAAAATAGTATTTCTCTTTTCAAATTGATTCTGAAGACTAAATTATAAGGTGTAGAAATCTGTTTTTGATTTTTATTTTTCCTTCCTTTCTTTTTCTTTAGGAAAGGGAGTCAGGGGCAAGACAGACCTGGGTCTGCATTCTGCCTTTACTTCTAATGACACGACCTCCCTGGGCAAGGTCACTATCCTTTCTGAAACAAAGGAGGGTCATCTATAAAATGCCCTAAGAGCACAAGCATGGAAGCTGCTAATATGATTTCCTTCCTTCACTTTCCAACAAGCTAGGTTTGGTAAGACTGATAGTGTACAACAAGCAAGCTTTTTAACAACACCTAGCCTATTTAGTGTGGTTTTGAAGAAAATAATTTATTTTGCTTTACTCAAAGACTAACTCTGAAGAATACAAAATTTTAGAACTAAAAGAGCCCTTAGGAATCTCTAAGATTCCTTTCCTTTTTACTGTGAAGAAAACCAGAGGCCATACCAAGTGCTTTGCCCCAATTTATAATGGGTATTGTTTTACAACAGTGGGTTAAAAAAGATATCTCAAGCATAAAAAGTAGCGGGGAGAAGGTAGGGGGTGCCACAGAACAAATTATGTACAAGTCTAGCTGAGGATATTACTGGCCAAAAAAGTAGCATTTTCATGGCAAATTCATCTATTTCTTGTAGAGTTGAAAAAAAATGTAAAAGTTACAGCTTTTACTAATATGTATACAAGTTTAAGAAATGTAACGCTCCATTATACAGTTATTTCATAAGACTGAGGATAACCTTAAAGTATAATAGTAAAAAAGAACAATAACAAGTAGCATTTATATGGACTTTCCAAGCCTTACTTAAGTTTACCTATCCAAGAATATTAAGACATGGGTCAGTGATGTTATCACCCTGTTTCATGAAGGAGAGTGGAGTGAAGATATGCTGGGACGTGCCCAAGGTCAATGGCAAATCAGAGGCAGTGCACAGAACTCCAACTAAGGTAGTTTACTTCCTCATTCACATGCATTAACAATCTGACCCATTCCACCTTGTATTTTACTATTCCCCAACAGCTTCTCACTCATGCCAGTCTGGGCCTCAGATTTTGGCTTGGATGCTGTCTTTTCTGCCTGAAACCTAACATGTGTCAGCTTGCACAGCTCCTACAAGGCCTCCCGCCTGGTCTGTTCCCCACCAACTTCACTGCTCAAATTCCTGTGACACTGCTCTTTCCATGCTC
The DNA here is from genome assembly GCF_023721935.1 of Panthera uncia. Classification (NCBI taxonomy): domain Eukaryota; kingdom Metazoa; phylum Chordata; class Mammalia; order Carnivora; family Felidae; genus Panthera; species Panthera uncia. Next base: position 28,769,420 of record NC_064815.1, on the reverse strand, counting down.
TTTGTTAGCTGTGAATGTTGTCCTGACTTATGACCTAAGTGGTGACTGCACATCTGGCATCCTCAACTATACTACAAATTCTTACCGAGGACTTTACAAATTTATCTCAATTTCTCGATGGCTTCAGTAAAAAACAGATGGCCTGCAGAAATTCTGGAAATACTTAAAAAGTGCAAAATAGTCCCTTTGGGGAGAAGCCTTATTTAGCAAGAGACTAAGCTGCTGGCAGCTCCCTGAGTCACCTTGTAAAACTGCCTCGGAGAGGCACCAAGTGCTAGAAAGAAAAAAAACCATCACAGGTCATTGTGACTTCCTTCACAGGGGCATCTAAAGCAATGACTTTGTGGCCTTGTGACTAAGCAGTCACGGAGGGAGAGTCAGCTGTGCAAGAATTCTAAAACCAGTCTCCTGCTCTTTGATAAGGGAGGTGAAGGGTCACCTACAGAGGTCGCTGACACTTCTTGGGGGGTGAGGGATGGTTTCCCAACAGTGAAAATGTCTGGCAAACAGCACAGAGATCCAGAAGAAAGTAAATAAGTAGTTTACTTTCCCATGATTATGACAACTGGGCACCTGTCATCCAAACTCTAGCTACCATACCCCCTCTTCCTGGGGCATGCTTATGCTAAGGGTATATGAGGTCACAGATTTATTTTCAAAACCTCAAGAGGGAGCAGCCAAAGGTGTGACATGGTGAAAGAAGGAAATGAGAAATACATAAAAGACCCAGAACTTGATCTGAACCATTGGAAACTAAGTTTTCTACTTATGTTACACGGTGGTTTTAGTGAACCAAGGTACAGGGTGAAAATGGTGTCTGAATATTTTTGGGGTGACACTTGTTACATAGGGAGAATTATTGTGACTGTGTTAAAATCTAGTGATTATCAGCATCTCAAGTTTTTAAGGTGATCACTGATAACATTCACCTCTTAGTAGGGAAATCCATGTGTAGATGCAGGTCAGCTTCCTCCAATGAAACCTCTTGAAACTAGCAAACAACTCCAGTTCACAAAGAGAGATAAAAGCCAATGCCTGAATTCATTTTAAAGGAAGCACTCTTTTGGAAATGAAAATTTTAACTTCAACCTTTAACTCAGATGTTTTTCCGTTCAGGCTAAAACTTTTCTCATATCACTATCAGAAGTTATACACCCAAAGGCAAGAAAGTATTCTACATAAATAAAAAGAGAGTAATTCTTCTGCTGCAAGACACTAACAAATATTTTAAGCACACATTTAATATATGTTATTAGTTCACGACGAATTTGGTTTGCAAAGTGGAAAACATGTTTATGGCAATGATGTAAAAGATTGAGTCCGGTCAAAAACCATGATCTGGTAATTGAAATACATCACTTAGAATAGCCAATGATTCAATTTATTCATTTCAAATACACTAATATCCTATCATTGCAAACTTCCATAGAATTAACCTAAGTATTGTTTTTAACTTCAAGATATTTCAAAAATTCACTATTAACTACATAAAAATAATTAAGTAAAATATTTACTGAATGGTTTTTATATGTGCACTATATTTATAAATTTAGAAAACACTTACCATTAACAGCTTTTTCATAATTTTTTCCTAGGTTTATTAAATTTCGTAGCCCAGGATTGAACTGTTCCATAACATTCTGACAAACAAACAAACAAACAAATTAATAAGATAAGCAAACAGTAGATCAAGTAATCTTTAGACTTTGTCACTACATAGCCATGGATGCCTGTGTATGCTCGACAGTACGTCTACAAAGCCATGAATGTTTACTTTAAAATAATGAAGAGCACATACTTCTTTACTGATGGAACAGGGCACTCGTACTGGCAAGACACATGTGATCTTGGCAGTTTCCCAGTTGCCCAAGGGCTGCCTAGAACCTACTATAAATGGAGCAAGTAGCCGACACGCATACCTCCAAAGCATACCCTACAGGAGTTACAGGCCCAGAAGCTGATGCTCCCAGTGGGGTTTAAGTAGGTTAATGGTTGTCACGCTAATGTTAAAAAGAGGTGTGCATGATTGGAACCTTATAACTATATAAGCAACGTTTTGGTTATCAATTGAACAGACATATCTTTCTTTCTTTTTTTAAATTAACGTTTATTTATTTTTGAGAGACGGAGACAGAGCACGAACACGGGAGGGGCACAGAGAGGGAGACACAGAATCCGAAGCAGGCTCCAGGCTGAGCTGTCAGCCTGTGTTGAACCCACGAACCATGAGATCATGACATGAGCCAAAGCTGGATGCTTAACTGACTGAGTCACCCAGGTGCCCCTGAACAGACATTTCTAAGAGATCTTGTTTTTACTATGCTTAATAACCAGGAGAGGGTATGAGGGTGGGTGTTGCTGATGGCCCTAGGACACAGGCCAGTCTGCGACCTTCTGTCCAGGTGGTCACTGGCATTTTTTTTCCTAGTGATCAGTTTATTCATTAAGTACTTATGGAGTAACTACTGAGTGGTAGGTAGGTCCTGTGCACACAATAGTAGATGGAAAGACATGGTTTCCCTCTCATAGATTTCATGATGCCATATCTCTGCAAATGTCATGGTTTTCATTTTTAAAAGTGTTATTCTTATATCACTAGAAAGTCACAAACATAGAGACAAATGCTATGATAAGTATTAGAGGCAATTATTTAGAATGTTGACCTAAACTTAGATTATCCTAAATCTGAAGTACAGACAAAAGATCATTCCTATGGGTTTCTGACTTCTTGACTAAGAATACACGGTGACTGAATGTATTTGTTCCATCTACAAATAATGAGCTTCACAGCATTAGCCACTCCGGGTGGACCACTCAAGTCTCCTTACCTCCTCTCCCCAAATGTGAACCCTATTTGTACAAGACCAGGCAATAAAAAGAATGAAAAACACACAACATTCAAATGGCAGATACTTGATACACATGCTCTTCAGGATAAAAGGTTCTCCTTTATAAACCAGTACAGAGAGAACATAATAACTTTTATTTTATCAAACAATGATAAAGGCTTATCATGAAAAAGAACCCTTGGCTCAACCTTTCCCTAAACTTCAACTTACTCCTAAGAGCACTTTCAACTAAGTTGTTATTCTTATATTCATTGCCATAGTTTTGGATAATATTCTTCATTTCTCAATTTTGGACAATAATGACTGGCTTTCTACTACCCTAGATAAGGACTCAGCTCTCCATATCACTCCACTTTCCCTACCCCAATCCTTCCTATATAATTAAATGGCAATTTGCTGGTAAGTTGAGAGGGTTTATTATGACATTGTAAATACCGGTCACTACAATGCAAGGAATGTACTAGGGATTATGTTCCTTTCTTGGTACAGTCTTTGTTTCTCCTGGGATTAACAATCATCTCATCACCCTCCACACACACCACCCTCCCCGGCTTAGTTTTCCATGAATCTACCTTAAATTTTTCCACATGCTCCATCCCATCTAGCAGAAGTCTATCAATATTATTTTTCAAATGCACAAAGTTGTCAGCTAATCTTCCATTCCATTTTTCCCCTGAACTTCCTCCAAGGACTCCGTCCTCTTGCTCAGTCTGGCCTGACTATCCCTGCCACGCTGCTACCCTTGCATGTCCTTTTCTGATCCCCTGTGTTAGAGCTCTCATTAACTGGACTCCACACCTTCGTCTTTCATTTATTCCCATTTGCTGAAGATCATTCTCCAAGAACAACCTAAGGAATGATGCATGATAGATAAATTTGAGTCACCATGTGTCTGACATTATCTTTACCTTGACATTTGATTGATATTTTGCTGGCTGGAGTATTACAAAGCAAAAGTGATTTTCCTTTAGAATGTTAAAGATACTGCTCCACAATTTTTAACATCCAGTTTTGCTACTGAGAAGTCAGCCATCATTTCTTCTTCCTTTGCATAGGACATAGTTGGGGGTGCTTATTTCTGGAAGACTTCTCTTTATCCCTGTGTACTACATAATGGTCTGTCTTAGTATGGGTACTTATTTATTTTACTGGGCATTCAACAGACCCTATCCATATAGAAAGTTATGCCCATTAGGTCTGAAAAATGTTCCTGTTTTGTTTTTTGTCTCTCCCTACTTTCTGGAATTCTGATAAGGATTTTACACACCCTGAATTTATTATCTAATCATTTTACCTTTTTTCTTTGATTTTCCACTTTTTGTTCCCCCATCTCTGACAGATATCAACTTCACATTCCAAGTCTTCTATTATGTTTTTTAAAACTCTTGATATCATATTTTAAATTTGGGCTCTTTGCAGTTTTTTTTTTAATTATCCCTTTTTAAAAGTATCCAGTTCTTGTTTTGTGAATGATGTATGTCTAATTGGAATAAATTATAATTTTTTTGTTATTTTCTTCCAGTTCCCCATATTATCTCCTAATTATTTCTTTTCATTGTTTGGCATCCATCTGTCTTTTGTGTTGGAGGCTTTCCTCAGACATCTGGCAATCCCTGATAGCCTGTTCATATTTATAAATTTTTAAAATTTTTTTTAATGTCTATTTATTTTTGAGACAGAGAGAGAGCATGAATGGGGGAGGGTCAGAGAGAGAGGGAGACACAGAATCCAAAGCAGGCTCCAGGCTCTGAGCTGTCAGCACAGAGCCCAACGCGGGGCTCGAACTCACGGACTGTGAGATCATGACGTGAGCTGAAGTCGGATGCTTAACCGACTAAGCCACCCAGGCGCCCCTAGCCTGTTCATATTTAAGAGTAAAGTCCTAAAATGCTGGCTGGAAGCTTGTGGGTGTGGGTGTGTACACTAGGGTTGTTGTTGACTAGTAGGCTTCATTCAGAGTAACTGGACAAGTCAGCTATAGACAAACTGGCCATGTGACAGTAACCAGGGTCCACTGAGTCTCTCTAGACAAGTTTCTTATTTCCTATCAGGGGTAAGGGAAGAGGCAATGGCCAGGTGGCTGGCTTTCCCCACCCATCAGGAAGGTGACTGGGTTGGGAATTTCACAGTTTACTGAGTTGATTTTTACTGAATTCCTGCTCTCTAAGGTTTATTCCCTCCACCTTCTGCTGTTGTTTCCAGGTCGAGACCTCCTATGATTCAGTATGCCCTGAGATTAAATCTCGAGTCTGCCAGGCAGAGAGAGCTTCTAGTAGTAGTGGTGGTTCAGGTAGGAAAGAAAAACTGTCAGTTTAACCACCTTGTGTAACTCCTTTTCTGGCCCTGGGTGTCCCCTCCGTCCCCACCTTCTGTGGGCCTGCTCTCCAGCCTCTCAGGTTCTTTGAGGTGAATGGCTCAGCTCTCATCAGTACTCCCACTGCAGAGTCTTTAAGTTTTCTTAAGGCAGCTACCACTCCTCCAAATTTTTCTAGGCTGTTCATCAACTGCTCTTTTTTCAGTCCTTTCTACCATGAATTTATGGCTTCCACCCACCCTCCTGTCCTCTCCTCTTTTTCTTTTCCTTCCTTTGCTATCATTTCAATGTATTCTCTCTCTTTTTTTTTAACGTTTATTTATTGAGAGAGACCGAGACAGAATGCGAGTGGGTTAGGGGCAGAGAGAGAAGGAGACACAGAATCCGAAGCAGACTCCAGGCTCTGAGCTGTCAGCACAGAGCCCAACGCGGGGCTCAAACTCATGAGCTGTGAGATCATGACCTGAGCCAAAGTTGGATGCTCAACCGACTGAGCCACCCAGGCGCCCCATCATTTCCATGTATTCTTAGAAGAAAAACCTCAGGATCAATCTGCTGTATTTAACTGGAAGTCCACTCATCCTGTGTTATTGAAGCCAGTCATCTGTTTGAGCCTCATTTACAACCAGCAGCCATAAAGCCCCAAAGCCAAAGATGACTCCCATACCAGTCTCTCTGAAAGATCTAAGTCTCAATACCGGATCACAGGGACCTAAAGCCATAGCTGCTATTTCTACCCTCTTTTCTCAATTCCCTTGTTTTGTTTTTAGGCTTATTTTGAAATTGTTCAAGATTCACAAGAAGCTATAAAAACTGTACTGAGAGTTCTCACATATGCTTTTCCACTGACAGTAACTTATATAACCATGGTACATTATCAAAACCAGGAAACTGATATTGGTACAACGCTTAACTAAACCGCAGACTTCATTTGTATTTACCAGTTTTTTTTTTTTGTAAGCTTCTTTTGTTTTTGTTTTTGTTTTTTTTTAAATGTTTTTATTATTTATTTATTTTGAGAGAGAGAAGTCCATGAGCAGGGGCAGGGCAGAGAGAGGGGGAGAAAATCCCAAGCAGGCTCCGCACTGCCAGCACACAGCCTGATGTGCAGCTCGATCTCATGAACCATGAGAACATGACCTGAGCGGAAATCAAGAGTGGGATGCTTAACCGGCTGAGTCCCCCAGGCACCCCTGTATTTACCAGTTTTTATATCACTCATTTTGAGGGGGGAAAGTGCATTGTGTCTATGAAATCTTAACACAAGTATAGACCATCACCACAGATACAGTACAGAACCATTCCACTAACACAGTGATCTCTCTCATGCTACCCCTTTACAGTCACACCCTCTCCACCAATCTCAATCACTCTAATTTTGTCATTGTGAAGATATTATACAAATGAATCATACAGTATGTGACCTCTGAGACTGGCTTTTTCACTCCACACAATGTCCTTAGGAACCATCCAACTTGTTGGGTGTATTAATAGTTTATTCCTTTTTTTGGCTAGTAGTATTCCACAGTACAGATGTATCATAGTTTATTTATACATTTACCCGTTGAACATTTTGGTTGTTTATAGTGTTTGGCAATTGCAAATAAACCTGATATGGACAATCACATACCGATTTTTGTGTAAACGTTAAGTGTTCATATCTCCAGGATAAATACCTAGGAGTTCAATTGCTGCGTCATGTGGTAGGTATATGTTTAACTTTATAAGAAACTGCCAAACTATTTTCCAGAGTGCCTGTACCATTTTACATTCCCATCAGCAATGTATGAGATTTTGGTACTTTTTAAAATCTAATAACTTTATTGGAAAATAATTGCTTTTTAATAAAAGGATAAAACTACTTTTCAATATCTCTTTCAAAATTCTTATAATAATCTTAAGAGACTAAGTCTGGACAACAAGAATGTAAGTTCTAATAAAAAGATAAAACTTGGGGTACCTGGGTGGTTCAGTCAGTTAAGCGTCCAACTTCAGCTCAGGTCATGATCTCTTGGCCTGTGAATTCAAGCCCCTCCATCGGGCTCTGTGCTGACAGCTCAGAGCCTGAAGGCTGCTTTGGGTTGTGTCTCTCTCTGCCCCTCCCTCACTCATGCTCTGTCTCTCTCTCTCTCTCTCAAAAATAAACATTAAAAAAAAAAATTAAAGATAAAACTTTAAAAACATCATTTAAAATTCTTATAATAAACTTACGAGGCTGAGTTTGGAGGGGTAAGAATATAAGGAAACAGATGCAGAGCTAACTCTGTCTACTAGAATACAGTCATTAAAAAGAAGCCCAGATCTGTGTTTTTTCTTAAGATTATTCTTAGTTCAGCTAAGCCAAATAAGAGGAAAATATAATTTGATTTCTTGGTATAATTCCTGAAATGTTTACATATAACTCCTATCTTAAAATATCAAAAACAATGAATTAATGAGAACTTCCAAAATTAACACCCAAGCATAAACCAACCATCCAATGATTCTACTGGGGAAAAAAGTTAACTCATAAGACTTAGGACTACAATAAGCTTCAGAGAAAACAATACAAGAGTTTTTAGGCTCGAAAGTTTAACATACACTTCAATTTCTTATTATTTAAGTTCAGCTACAGAAATTTTTCCCCCGGAAACTTTGGCCCCCTTGAACAGTGGAAAATCCATTTCTACCCTGGCTCTTGGCCATTAATCTAGTTATTTTAGCTGAAGTACATGTATTTTTAAACTCAGGAACAAAAAAGCAGTGCTGCCTTTGTACTCCACAATCTGTAAAGTTTTATAAGTAGCAGTGGATATCTTTGTGAACTGGATGGGTCCCACATTTTTTTGAGAGGGCAGTCGTTGGGTCAAAGGTCATATGGTGTGTTAAGGTTTATTAAGACCTGAATTGTTCACATGGCCTAAGATTTAGAGAAAATCACCAGCAGTAATGAACAAATCCATTTTAAGTTTGGCACTAAAAATAAAAGGTTTAAATACCAAGTATAAAAACAAAAAAAAAAAACGGTCCAAGAAACACTATTTTGTTACAATCAATAACAAAAGCTCAGTTACTGCCTGGCAAGGAGGATAATTTGCCAAACCAGTTTCCACCAGAATGAGTTTCATTTCCATTCAGAGAGCAATATGGATAGTCTAAGCTAAAATAACTGGCAATATCACTGTTCTACTTGGGCTGAGTCTCAGGAAGAGGAGTTGGTTCTAGCACCAAAGTTCAATAAGCAGCATTGGAGAATTAATGGTTAGCTGTTCCAAATAAAATGCTGAGGAATAAACCACACACTTTCCACCAGATTTCTAGCTGGCCCATTTATCTCATGCATTTCCTCTGCCTACTGTGGAGCTACAGATCATAATTTTAAAATGAATTATATAATCTTGTGAAGGTTTTAGCTTCCTCACCATTTAGATTTTTCCTTCATTTAAAAAAAAAAACAAAAAACAATTACCTTTACCAACATGGAACTAAAGACAATGAAGCATACATTAATTCAATTATGACTAGCCAGATAAACTGAGCTGACTTTAAATTTCTAAGAATTAGTTCACGTTTCTTTTTCCAATTCTCTACATGACCAAGGACAAATTATTTGATATATCAGTGCTTTATTTTTCTCAGTTGAAAATTGTGGGTAATATTTACACTGGAATAAGCTTTTAAAAGTGATTTAAGAATCTCTAAGTAAATAGGGAGTTTTATAATGTTCTTCAGGTAACATATTTACCCTTGAAAGTTTCAATGCCATTTTATATAATCTCATACAAATTAATCCAGTAATGTCACAAATGCTTAAACTAATTAAGGCACATTCTCATTTCATGTGACAAGATTATCTGTTAATAAGGATTAACTGTTTGAGAATACTTCTAGATAAACATCATTTGTAGAAAATTTTACTTATCCCTTCCTTGTGTTGTTGGAAGCCACCATTCCTGGACTAACATCAGTATTTGATTATGTCCCCTGCCTTTAGGGAAGATATTAGTGAGTAAATTTGGCAAAAAAGCAGCTGCTTGTAGACTAATAGATGGTCAGAAGAGTCATGTTTTCATATCCATCTTCAATGGGGAGCACAAGCCAAGTAAAGGAAAATAAGACAACGGAGATATTCTGTTTGAAGTATTAAGTTACAGCAGAAATAGTCAAGATTCAAATATGTAAAACACAGAAATGCTTCCTATCAAACATGAATAGTGTTTTTGTTCCCCTTCAGTCTGTATTATCTATCTATGCTACTAGCTTCTAACTTGCATTATCTATCGATTTGTATTATCTATAATTTGTAACATGCATTCCAGTAGCAATGGGCCCGGTTAACGCTGGATGAAAAAAAAACTGAAAAAAAAATTGGGGAAATCACATCACCACCTCGCTAAGGCTCAATCTCCTCTTCTTTTTTTTTTTTTTTTAACGTTTATTTATTTTTGAGACAGAGAGAAACAGAGCATGAACGGGGGAAGGTCAGAGAGAGAGGGAGACACAGAATCTGAAACAAGTTCCAGGCTCTGAGCTGTCAGCACAGAGCCCGACATGGGGCTCGAACCCACGAACCGCAAGATCATGACCTGAGCTGAAGTCGGACGCCCAACTGACTGAGCTACCCAGGCGCCCCTCAATCTTCTCTTCTATAAAATGGAAATAATGATAATTTGGACTTCATGAGGAGTATGAAGATTCAATGAGATATTAAGTAGTATTTATGCAACACTTAGGTGCTCTTCCAAGCACCTGGTACTTAGTGCACACTGAATCAATTGTAATAATTAATATTGCAAGACAAAAGCTCTAAAATATTAGTCAACTCTTCAAGTGGATGAACATTCCCATTTCCACAGATGTCTCCAGATACCTCAGTTCCTCTCTGTAATATGAAAATAAATGATACTGGCTATTCTACCTTGAAGGGTCACATCAGGATGAGAGAGACCATGAATATAAAATACTCTAGAAAAGTGTGGGATACAAAGGAAATCGAAGGTGTTATTATTTCTTCTATTCAGTTGAGAATATTTTATTCTTTTTTTCCTAGGTGAGATAAATTTGGCATTTATGGAGTGCTACTATATTTCAGGCTCTGTGCCCATGTTTTACATGGGCTGTTTCATTAGATCCTAACAACATGATTATTATTATCATCATTTTATGGATGACACACCAAAGCTTTGAGATGCTAAATTTAAAAACCTTGCTGAAGGGGTGCCTGCATGACTCAGTCAGTTAAGCGTCCATTCTTGATTTCAGCTTGGGTCACGTCATATCTCACGGTTTGGGTTCATGGGATCGAGCCCCGTGTTGGGCCTGCTTGGGATTCTCTCTCACTCAAAATAAATAAATAAATATTTAAAACTAAATAAATAAAATAAAAACTTTGCTGAAGATCGCAAAGGTCAGGCCCAGGCAGCCTCCCTGCTAACCTTTGCGCTCACCCCTCAGGTCTCAATACAATTCCTCGAAGTGAACTGTGCAATCGTATAAGCTGAAAATGGTTGTATAACAGAGCATTATTTTAGTGTGAGAAATTATGGGAGACTACAATGTTTTCTTTTTCTTTTTAGAGGATTTCTTGTGATATTACTCCTGATTTTTTATTAATAAAATATTCTAATAGCAGAAGAATTAAACCAATATTGACCAATTCTACCCGGGCAAACAAATATTTGACCTTCTTTTCTTTCCCTTAAGAAAAAGAAAAAGTTGGGGCGCCTGGGTGGCTCAGTCGGTTAAGCGGCCGACTTCGGCTCAGGTCATGATCTCGCAGTCCGTGAGTTCGAGCCCCGCGTCGGGCTCTGGGCTGACAGCTCAGAGCCTGGAGCCTGTTTCAGATTCTGTGTCTCCCTCTCTCTCTGCCCCTCCCCTGTTCATGCTCTCTCTGTCTCAAAAATAAATAAACGTTAAAAAAAAATTTTTTTTAAGAAAAAAAAAAAGTAAAGAAAAAGAAGATTCCTCAACTACCTATAGTCCTCACAAGAATAATGGTTGACACTATCATACTGATTTTCTTTAGTGTAAAGGAATTAAAATATTACAAAACCACCGGATGTTTTTAACCACCCCAGCCACATCTTGTATCTCTTGACTTTCTTCTCCCCAGAGGGAACCATCAATTAAGAATGCTGTTAATTTTCTAACTCATATTTTATACTTTTACATATATATATATATATTTAGTCCTGACTGATACATAATTTTGTTTTGTACATTTTAATAAAATAAATGGTATCATAATACATTTCACTCTTACTTTTTTTTTTTTTTTAATTCAATGTTATGTTCCTGAGACCTGCCCACCTGGTTACATATTGACTGAGTTTATTCTACTACTTTAAGTCTGCATGGTATCCCATTGTGATTGTTAGTTTTAGGTGTCTGCATAACAGTTAGTAAATTAGGTACTAATTTAGGTGTTGCTGTGAAGGAATTCTATAGATATGGTTAACATCTACAACCAGTTTAAGTACTATCCTCAATAATCAGGGTAGGCTTCCTTTAATCACTCGAAAAGCCTTCAAGAATAAAACTAAGGTCTTCTGAGGAAGACGATATTCTGCTTGCCTACACTACAGATTTCAGACTTCCCAGCCCTCACAATCAAGTAAGCCAATTTATTTCCTCTACTGAGTAGCATTTAGATGGGCTTATGAGTTTTGGCTAATATGAAGTATGTGACAAGGGACTGTACATGTCTCCTTGTACTACACAGGTAAGAAATTACCTAGAAACAGAATTGCTGAGGCATAGAGTATGTGACAGATTTCTCAATTTTGTTATATACCACAATATACTTTAGAGAAAGCGGCTGTAGCAATGGGTGCTCCCACCACCACTGTATGAAAGCACTATCTTACTACACACTCACCAACACTTAGTGTTGCCACAGTTTTTTCCTACCTGATGAGTGAAAAACAGTAACTTTAAATTTTTTTTTTAATGTTTATTTTTGAAAGAGAGAAACAAAGTGTGAGCAGGGGAGAGGCAGGGGGAGAGGCAGAGAGAGAGGCAGAGAGAGAGAGAGACAGACAGACAGACAGATGGACAGACAGAATCCAAGCAGGCTCCAAGCTCTGAGCTGTAAGCCCAGAGCCCAACGTGGGGCTCAAACTCACGAACCGTGAGATCATGATCTGAGCTGAAGTCAGAAACTCAACCAACTGAGCCACCCAGGTGCCCTGTAAACAGTACCTTTTTAAAAAGAACTTTAACTGCCTCCCCTGTCAGCAATAAAAAAGTACCCATAACTGGAAATATCTGAGCAGGAGAGGAGAAACAATGAAAGGTAGTTAACTAGTATATTGCAATGGTTTCATCCTCAACTCTCAGGTCTACATAGATTTAAGGTCATCAGAGAGTTTATCCATTTAACAGCAGGGTAGGGCACCAAAAGCCTGGATACTTCATATAATTAAGCAGGTTTGGCTCTGGCCACCCCCTTCCCTGCCCCCAATCACTGTGCTCCAGGCACAACGGCCTCCAGGCTGTTATCTGAACACACCAAACCCATTCCCACCAGAGCTATTTTGTATTTGCTCTCCTGCCTGAAGGCTCTCTTCCTAGATACATGTCTACCAGTTCTCAGCGCCAACCCTCTCAGAGACACTTTCCTCCACTTGCCTCTCACCGTGTCTGGTAGCACCTCTATTTTCCTTCTCTCTCTGGCTCCGTTCCTTGCTTCTCTTCCTTCAAAAGGCTGATCACTAACTCACATGATATTACCAATCTATTTACTGTTTCCTTAGTAGGAAATGCATGTAAATTAAGGCCAAGGGAGATCTGTAGCATCAAGAACAGTGGCTGGACCATCTAATGTCCAAAATGTACTCATCAACAGCAGTTTTCAATTGTTGTTGTTGTTGTTGTTGTTGTTGTTGTTGTTGTTGTTATATAAGAGATATATGTGCTCATGGATGAATCAGCTACACAACATGCCCTCAGTTCATCTGAACATACTGCAACAGACACAATGACCCAGTGGGCCAATTAGTTGTGAAAATCAGGTGTGAGGTCATACACTGCCTGCACCTTCTTTAGCTCAAAGTAACAGCTCCAACTGAAGGTCACAAAAGCTGTAAGGCTCTGCCCTACGCTTACTAAGTCATAGCAGGCTTACAAAATCTGAAAATGCCAGGGCTTCCCTTGTGAATTCTGACTTCCCAAACTTATGTTTCTCCAAGTTGATTTTTAAATTACTTTTTAAGTATTAAGCAGTAATGTGGCCCTTAAAAAAGTACCTTGCAAGAGATACCCCAAATGTCCAACTGGTGAACAGATAAACAAACATGGTACATCCACAAATGGAATATTATTAAGCCATAAAAAGAAATAAAGCACCAAAACACACTATAACATGTAGCGACATCATGCTAAGTGGAAAAAACCAAGTCACAAAAGACCACATATTATAGGACTCGGTTTATGTGAAATATCTAGTAAGACAAATCTATGGAGACAAAAAACATATTAGAGGTTGTCTGGGGCTGGGGATGAGAAGGAGGAATGATGGCAATGGTCACAAATGACCTTCTGGGGGTGATGAATAAAATGTTTAAAATTGGATTGTGGCGATGGTTGCAAATTCTATAAATTTACTAAATTTACCAAAAAAATCACTGAATTCTACATTTACAATGAGTGAATTTTATACTTTATAGATAACACTTAGATTAAGTTGTTTGTTTTCTTTTTTTAAAGGAAGAGTAATAACAAAAACATAACGTTCCAGGCTATTAAGGGCTCATGCTTTAAATTCTTAATGCTACGGAATGCCACAAAGCTATGTGTCCACTCACTCCTTGGTTGTTTCTAACTAGCCTGTCCACAGAGAGCCAGATGTACTGAGGTGCAGGCCATCCACTTTGTGAACACTGGTCCAGAACCACCCAGAAAAGTGCTACTGGCCTCTAAGCACTTATACCCATGTAGCTGTCAACAGCAACTTCCCTTCCTAGAGTGAAAATCAATTAGACCCATTACTAGAAAAAGATAACCCAGCTATTTTGAGATAAATCTCCTGCTGGATTAGCAGCTATCTTTCCAGCTATGATTGGGGAAGGAGTTTCGCAAATGTTTCTCCCGGCAAAAAAAGTCTTTTCTGTGTCCTCCTGTAAGGGTAGTTTCATAGGAAATCTTTAGCACACAGAGAAAATTCCCTATGAAAGTTTTGCTAGGATTTAAACGTTGCTTTGCCTTCATTCTTCCTTTCCTTTCTTCATCCATAATCCAGACTTTGGTTTATAAGTATTTCTATAAAAGCAGTCCTTCAGAGTGCAAAGGGCATGCTAGAAATGAAGCCATGAAACCCCCAAGGTTACAAGGCTCCATCCCTTGCAACATGACCTGAACAAGAAAAGCTAATGGGCCAGTGATAAGCAAAGCACCAGGCCATCTCTTTGATCTGCTCCCGGAAGAATATTCTCTGACTGTTCTGAGAGCACCTATTAGAGTTCCTTAAGACCCAACCAACCAAGTGATGAGAACCAGTGTGATCATCCAGAAAATTATGTATTGTTCCCTCTTAAGATACACTACTAGAAGCAATCACATCTCCATGACCTTTCAGTTCATTGTTTAAAGAAACAAATTTCTCTGACAAACACCACTTTCTCTATTCACTACTCATTTAGACAGTAAGAATTGTTCTGAAGCAAAAGCACAGTTAAGCAAAACAGAAAGATCCTGCACTGGCGGGAGAAAGTAAGAAGTGTGTTCTATAACTGTTCAAACTTTTTGATGAGCTTATCAAGCCTATCATGAAAAGTAAGTCCCAGAGCTATCCCACCCAGTAATTTAGTATAAGAATTTAGGTATTCAACTGTTTTGTTTAAGTGTGGAGGGCAACTTGAGTTCATAACCATCCTTGATAAAACAACTTTAAGAGAAAGTAATGGCCTGAATCCTTTCAACACTACAAAGCTTCATTCTATTTTAAATACTAAACAAAAGTTTTACATTTACCTAGAATTATTTGAAACCACCTTTCCTTATAGTTTAAGTGCAGATGATTATCCTGGGTCCAAGGTCCAACAGGTGCTAGAACTCCATATAGTTTTGGATTTCTTGGCAGTGCCAAGAAAGTTTCCAGGAATGAAAGCACACATTCCTAGCCTTGGCAATGAGCAACCTATCAGACACTGTAACAATGTTTGGTCCACACTGGCTTCAGTTGACAGGGGATCTGGGGACCATGCCCGAGAATCCAAGCAACTTTTGGACCTTACACGTGCGAGGGAGTAGTACCTGGGAGACTGAAGTAAATGAAATCAGGATCCATTTTTGCTTGGTTCACAGAGGTCCATGTTCTTGTTTCAAAGAATGGAAACACAATCCTCCCTATAGCCACAGTACCAAGATGACTATTACATAACTCTCAATCGGAATCTGAAAATGGGCCTCTCTTCTGGTATTTTCCTATGGTGGGGGGCAGGAAGGGTATCATGGCAAGTACAAGGTAACATGTACTTAGGCTTCGTTCCACTAACTCTTTAAAGTCCCTCATGTTTGGGTCTTTGAAACAACTATACATGTGTTGAATCTTTATTATATACTTACAATGAACTCAGTCCTATGCTGGACACACAGATGTGTCCAACACGTGTTGCCCTTGAAAACAGATGATCTAATAGGGAGACCGATTAGGTATCAAAAAAACACCAAGGCAATTCAGATTGACATGTGAAAATAAGAAATGCAGACATCTTTAATATTATTTGAATATCACTTAGAAATATACAACTTTATCACAGATAAATGGTATATAATAAGGAAACAGTGATGATTAACTTACTGGGTTTAAAATAGCTGTCAACAGATATATACTTTGAAGGCTAGAGAGCACACTAGACTGTTTGGTTAAGTGTTCTTACCTGCCTACTTATTGTTTTTGAAAAGGTGTATCATGGAGTAAAATTCAAGCAATGAATTTACAGGAAAGAATTTCTCATGGGCTGAGTCACATTTGTTTAGAAAGTCTTCAGTACTCAATAGGTTACAGGAACTTTACTAGATCAAAGTAAATTGCTGATTTCATACAGCAAGTGACATTCTCTTTTGAGTTGCTAGTTCTTTCTAAATGCTACCCTTACATTGTATCTGGAATAATTCTAGTTGAATTTCCCTCACCCAGACCCTGTGAGATGGATCATTCTGTTTTGCATTAAAACTGCAGCCCTTGCAATCTGAGAAATATTGTTCAAAAACCTAAAATAATTTAAAAACAGTTCAAGTTTGGGGCACCCGAGTGGCTCAGTTAAGCATCTGACTCTTGATTCGGTTCAGGTCATGATCTCACAGTTCAGGAGATGGAGCCCCGACAGAGCCTACTTGGGATTCTCTCTTTTCCTCTCTCTCTGCCCCTCTTCTTGTGTATGTGTGCGCGCACACACACACACTCTCTCTCTCTCTCAAAATAAATATTTAAAAAACAAATAGTTCAGGGGCGACTGGGTGGCTCAGTCTGTTGAGCGTCTGACTTAGTCTCAGGTCATGATCTCATGGTTCATGGGTTCGATCCCCGCATCAGCTTAGAGCCTGCAGCCTGTTTTGGATTCTCTGTCTCCCTCTCTCTCTCCCGCTCTCTCTCTCTGCCCCTCCCCTGCTTGTGGTCTGTCTCTCTCTCTCTCTCTCAAAATAAAATGTTAAAAAAAAATTAAAAAACAAATAGTTCAAATTCATTACATGTAGTTCTCAGATAACAGTGAGGGGAATCAAAACTTCTAATTTTTTCATTTTGTTTCTCATCTACTTCTCTCTTAAACCCAACTTTCCAAGACTTCTTAAAACTTGCCTTAAAAACTCCTCTTGATGGGGTACCTGGGTGGCTCAGTTGGTTAAGCATCCGACTTTGGCTCAGGTCATGGTTTCACGGTTCGTGAGTTCGAGCCCCACATCAGGCTCTGTGCTGACAGATCAGAGCCTGGAGCCTGCTTCAGATTCTGTGTCTCCCTCTCTCTCTGCCCCTCTTCCGTTTGTACTCTCTCTCTCAAAAATAAATAAACGTTAAAAAAAAAATTAAAAAAAAACCCTCCTCTTGAACTTAATCCACACATGCATTTATTTTTTTCCTTTCTTCCAATACCAAGACAAAACAAAGTCCAAAGAATTGAACTGGTAAAGGCAGGACCTCGCTGGGAGAGAGGGTGGGGAAGGAACAAGGAAACAGAATTGATGATACTGGGCAAACCAAGGTAGAGATGAAATGCTGGAGAGACTAAAACCTTGGTGCTGTTGACCTGTCATAAGCTATAAACTCTAGAAAAGCACAGACTTTTTTTCTTCATTGTGGGTCCTAGTGGTAACCACAGTGCTTGGCACAACTGTGGTGCCTAAGAAAACAGGTGAAGAGTGAATGTAGGTAATAAGCTTGGCACATACATAACAGATGCTCAAAACATTGTAGCTATTATTACCAGTGCTATCTCAGTCCCACTGGCCCCCAAAGTGAGGATTTTAGCTACAACTGCGTGATAAGCATAGGTCTTCAGTATTTATTCAAAAATTGTTTTGAGTTCTTACTATGCACCAGCACAAGAGATTAAAAAATTAAAAAAAAAAAAACCCAAAACCCTCAAGAAGTATATAGCTGACAGAAAAATTTGTACCAATAATTTCAACACTATTCTTTTATCAAATATTTACTTAGCTCTGCCTATGTGTCAGTCACTCTACTAGATACTGGAGATAAGCAGTAAACAAAATAGATGAAAATCAATGCTCTTATAGTGATAATACTCCAGTAAATATATGCTACTGCTACTAACAACACTGTTCTAAAAGCTTTCTGTGTTACAATGTTCAGTCTGCACAATAAGCACATGAGGTAGGTACTGTTATCATCCTTATTTACAGATGAGAAAATTGAAGCACGAGGTCAAATGGAGTAACATGACATTGAGTACATATAAAAATCTGGGATAAGGCAAATGGATGCGTTAGCTGAATATCAAGCTGTCTTCTCAAAGAGTGCAACAATTGGACTGCATGTCCTAATAGAACAATGTCTTGCATGTTTAAAGTGTGTTTAGGGGAGCCTGGGAGGCTCAGTCCCTTAAGCATCTGACTTCGGCTCAGGTCATGATACTTGAGATTTGTGGGTTTGAGCCCCCATCGGACTCTGTGGTGACAGCTCAGAGCCTGGAGCCTGCTTGGGATTCTGTGTCTCCCTCTCTCTCTGCACTCTCCCTGGCTCATGGTCTGTCTCTGTCTCTGTCTCTGTCTCTCTCAGAAATAAACATTTAAAAAATTTTTTTAAGTGTCTTTACACATTTAGAAATATATTCTACTGTCAGACACAGTCGGTGTCCTGTACCTTAAGCTTCTTCAAATATAAGATGAAGCCCATGATAAAATATACCATTTGGTCAATTAAATCCATTAATATTAAAGAAAACATAGATACAGATAGATAGATATACAGGAGTGCCTGGCTGGCTTAGTCAGTAAAACATGCAAGATATATATATACATATAGCACAGTGCTTAAGTAAAAGGAATTATCATTGTGATTTTCCTGATTTTCTTTTCTCTGTAGTCAGAAACAGACTGTTCTACTAGCTTAGGTCTCAGACGTGTGTACCTGGTAAGAATATGAAGGTGAGCAGGGTTGTGTCCTGCACACCTCTTGCCTCCTGCACACAGGCAGGGGCTTCCCTCCTAACTCAGGATGGAGCTGTTCCATCCTCAAGTCCAAAGAGACACACTTTCGGTGACTAGTCAGACTTGTCATCTGAGATGTGACCACCAACTCCAACCTTTTTCATGTTTGTTATTCTGACAATGTGTTTCTAATCATCTGAACTTTTATCCCTACTTACTTTTGACAGGTTATTACCACTTTTGCACCTTTTCTCGTCCTTATTACAGCTTTCATGCCTTTCAAGGCTACAGCTGCACCTTGAAAGGGATCAGCTGCTTGCAACATCAGGCATAAGATGCTTAAAGATAGTTGTAAGAACTGGAATTTGGGGTTCTCAGTTTTGCTGAATTCTTTTTCTGTTGCCCTCATGTCTCAGGTTAGTAAACGTTAAAAATATACTCCCATAAGTAGTAATTAAAAGAAAAACGATGAGACTTTAAATTAGGTTTACCTATGAAAGGCTAATTTCCAAAACAGAGGTAGAAAATGGCACATTTTAGCTTAGTTTTCAAAAACTTTTCACCCATGAAAATGGTATGTCAATTTCTGTTTTAAGCTTAAAATTATAAAAGTAATCTACTCATGTAAAGAAAATATAAACACTCTAGAAGGTAGAGTGTAAGTGATAAGTAAAAATTTCCCTCCCCCTGCCCTAGAGTTTAACCTCAACTATACTTGGGTATTTTTGGTGAAGAAATTGCTATGGCTTAAGGACTTTTTAATCTCTAATCCCCATATAAATAAAAAGGGTAAGCAACAAATCTGAGGGTATCTTCACCCACAGGCTGTTCTACTTAAAGCATATGTAGCTCTCCAAGGCTGTGAGCAATCAGATCTCTGAGGGGTGCTCATTTGTTTTGCTCCCTGGATTGGGAACACGTTCTGGTAATATTTTTAATTTACTTTTGAAAGAGGAACCAGAAACTCTTTATCTCATTTACACAAGTCTCACCTTTATCCACAAAGATTTGAGACAGCTCTTAAAACCAGAACCCAGTCCCTAAAATAATAAACCTGAAAAACAGACTCAAGTTTTGGAAAACATAAATAGAAATATAAAATCAAGGCTGAGGAAAATAAGAACAAAAGTACACAGGCTTGAAGAGCCACAGAGATGTAATTATTCTGTACACATCTATAAGTACAAAGTTAATTGGGGAAATTATACCCAATAGTGGAAGACATGAAATCTCAGGTCTCGTCCTGGCCAATGTCCATAAGCTACTATACATTATAGCTATACTGGTCTTACTAAAGGCAAAAAGCAAAAACCCTGTATAGGTTATAAAAAAGGAAGTGGCTTTAAAAGACCTACTTAATTGGTTAGGGTTAAGGAAGGTACATTCTCAAACAATCAGATTAAGCATAATTTGGGGCATGTTCTTCTGGAGGGCATTTTGCAATGTGTAGCAAATATGCTTTAAAATGTACCTAACCTTTGACCCACAACTCCCTTCTGGACATTCAGCTTAAGGAAAACATCACGGATTTGTGCAAAGCTTTACCTACAATGATACTTGCTACAGTGCTTTAACAGCAAAGTGCTGGCAACAATCTTATGTCCAGTAAAAGGGGACTGGATCGATAAATTGTTGAAGAATGGAGTACTGTGGAGTCATCAAACTGGTGAGGCATAGAATACTGACACCAAGATGGACTGGAAAATATTGAAAAGAGTGACAGTGAGAGTCGACAATGTTATCTCTGCGTTGTGGGATCCCAGGTGACTTTTACTTCCAGTGCGAATCCTCACAGAAATCTTGGAAATTTTCTAGTATCTGAAAAATGCAGCTTTAAGAAGCCTCTGAAATTAAAGCCAACACATACACATAAATAAATAAAATATGAATGTGGGAAATGCTGAGAAGTATGATTTGGGGGACTTGTTCTCACGCATGAACAAACCAGGTGGAGGAAAAAGACTCAAAAGTGTCATTTCCTTTAGAAAGTCCTAGTCTTCAAACCTCTTACTGTAACTCACTGAAATTCTTTTTTAAAAACTAGTCTAGGGACGCGTGGGTGGCTCAGTCAGTTGAGCATTTGACTCTTGATTTCAACTCAGGTCACGATCCCAGGGTCGTGGGATGGAGACCCACATGGGGCTATGAGCTGAGCATGGAGCCTGCTTAAGATTCTCTCTCCCTCCCTCTGCCCCTCTCCCCTGCTTGCATGCTCTCTAAAATAAAAAAATAAAAAGTAAAAACTAGTCTATTGCACCTATAATAGTAAAGTAGGTACATTTTCAAGAAAAGTTACACAAAAAGAAAAGTTATTCTCGTTAACACTCATAATAACAGGGCACCTGGGTGGCTCAGTCAGCTAAGCATCTGACTTTGGCTCAGGTCATCATCTCATGGTTCCTAGGTTCGGGCCCTGCGTCAGGCACTGTGATGACAGCCTAGAGCTTGCTTTGGATTCTGTGTCTCCCTCTCCCTCTCTGCACCTCCCCTGCTCATGCTCCGTTTCTCTCTCAAAAATAAATAGAAAACATTAAAAATTAAAAGAAAAACCCTCAAATTAGCATGAAAAGTCAATTAATCATAACTCTGCACCCCCTCTTCCAGCATTCGGAAAGTTGGTTAAAACATGGCTCACCTATGCCCTCAAAACCCCTTATGAAATAAAACTTTTTGATGTGCGCAACTATGATAGTTTTATAGCCTAATAAATTTATGTTTTACTCTACTCAATACCACAGTTGTATGGCCCTCTCTCAGACCCACATTCCCTAGGTCCTCGGTTCTACTTTCTGACATTAAAAATCTCCCAGGGAGTCAGGCTTCTGCTTCGGCTGCAGACATCCAACCCGCAAACTTGGAGCAAATGGTTTTGTTTTGAATTTTAACATTTTATTTGCATACACCCATCAGGGTGGCCAAAATTAAAGGCAAAGAAAATATCAATTGTTGCCAAGGATGAGCTACTGGAACTCTGGTACAACCACTTCGGAAAACTGCTTGGTGGTTTCTACCAACGCTAAATATTCAAATACTTTATAACTCAGCAATTCTACTCCCATGTATATATCCAAGAGAAATGAGGGCCTATGCCCATTAGACATGTATTAGAATGTTCATAGCAGCACTATTCATAATACCCTGGAGTAGTTGGAAAACAATCCAAATGTCCCTCAGGAGAATAGATAAATCTTGATACATTCACACAGTGCAATACTACACAGTAAAAAGAATGAACTAACTACAATTACTCCGCCATGGGCATATCTTACAAACACACTGGGTGAAAGAAGACAAAATGGGCCAAACTATGGGGCGCCTGGGTGGCGCAGTCGGTTAAGCGTCCGACTTCAGCCAGGTCACGATCTCGCGGTCCGTGAGTTCGAGCCCCGCGACAGGCTCTGGGCTGATGGCTCGGAGCCTGGAGCCTGTTTCCGATTCTGTGTCTCCCTCTCTCTCTGCCCCTCCCCCGTTCATGCTCTGTCTCTCTCTGTCCCAAAAATAAATAAAAAACGTTGAAAAAAAAAAAATTAAAAAAAAAAAAAATGGGCCAAACTAATCAGTGCTGTTAGAAGTTAAGGAAGTTATCTTGGAGGGAGCACAGAGGAAAGGGGGCATGAAAGGGCCTTCAAGGGGGGCTGGGCATGGTCTGCATCTTGATCTGGGTGCTAGTTATACTCATGTGTTCACTTCGTGATGGTTTTATTAGCTATATACACCAAAGCACACCTTTCGACACATGTATTACAGTTCAATATAAAGTTTAGGAAATAAAAAATATACTTGCAAATGTCAACAGGTAAGTTAAATCAATGTTTATACAACTTTTACAATAATTTTTGCTTTTAAATTACAGAATAAATAGCCGTGTGGACTGGTGATAAAACCAAAAATCCAATTTGTTGACATTTCATGCACATTAGGTTTCCCCTGCAGGCCTGCCTGTGGCTCATTACAACAGAAGTGCCAAGCAAGAATTAATGCCCAATACTGGCATAATGTCACAAATTTTAATTCAAAAGCAACCTGAAACTTGTGAATGGCGTCCCCTGGCCAAGCTTCATAATAAAGGACACTGCTCTGTCTACATAGCAATAATGTTAATATAGTTCTAATATATAGAACTAATAATCTAGTTCTAAAACCTCCTTCCAATCAGGAAAAATGTTATGACAAAAAAAGACAACCATGGTTTGGCTTTGTATTTTCACTTCACTGGACAAAAAGCTACAATACCAGGCTGTTCAGTTTAATACTGACACCTGGCAACGCTTTCGGCTGCTACCTGGCACCTGATTCTTACTGCCTACTTTTATAGTCATCATGGAGCCAAGAGCAAGCTGTCTGGGCTTCTGCAAATCCCATTTTACCTTCAGCATACCTGAAGAAAGCATTACAGGAACAGATGAAGATATCAAATAGTGTATACAGGTAACTACAGCAATAAACACATGAGCTAGACCCATACACCACAGGCCACTCTGGAAGCCAACCAGGCAGGGACTTTCACTTACACGTCCCAATTAAACCCAAGTCCAGAAAATAAAAAACCATTAAACAGACAAAACCTAATATATACACCTGATAAAAGAACCTCATTTTCTTACTGAACAAATTTTTATTCAAAACAGAGATGATGAGCGGCACCTGGGTGGCTCAGTCAATTAAGCATCTGACTTGGGCTCAGGGCATGATCTCAAGGTTTGTGGGTTCGAGCCCCACATCGGGCTCTGTGCTGCCAGCTCAGAGCCTGGAGCCTGCTTCGGATTCTGTGTCTCCCTTTCCCTCTACCCCTCCCCAACTCACGTTCTGTCTCTCTCTGTCTCTCAAAAATAAATAAAAAAATTTTTTTTAAAAACAAAGATGATGAACAAAATGGCAGAAAACTTTGGTGACATCTTAGGTCACCAAATTATGAAAAGGCATTTGATTTGTGCATTTGTTGGCCACTAGAAACTAAACCACTATACCCAAAGGAGAGGAATGGAGGCTGGCAGGGTAAATGGCATGTGGATGCTGGTCACCCCTAGACTGTCAGCCTCAGTTTCTTAACAGTAAACAAAATCCATATCCACCTCGAAGGCTGATGTATACTTAGAATGAAACAAATGCTTTATGGAAAGTGTCAAGGGGGGTGGGGGGCCGAGTATAGGTGTTCACTAAGTAAATCAAATAAATGTTCACATAATCAACAAACCCTCATGCCTACTACATGACAAGAAGTGTTCAGAATATAACAAAGCCAAGCTCTTTCCTTTGGGAGCTCACATTTTAGTTAGAGGGGGATGAGAGATAAACGAATAAAATAAATATGTTGTGCAGAATATCCTAAGGTAGTGAGCACTTCATGGGAAAGGTAAAGTTAGGTGGGATTGGGAGATGGATGGTGTTGTCTACAATTTTAAAGAGTGGTTTGAGCAGGCCTCTCTGAGACCGGGACATTTAAACAAAGACTTATGTGTCCCTTCCCTCCCGCCCTCTTTTTAAGTAACATTTCCCCCCTTCACTGCTGCTTAGCAAGATTAATGCAGGTATGACAGCCCTGGATGACATCACACCCACCCCCCCTCAACTTCCTCCGCTTTAACAGTTCTAACTTCTAGGAAGGTTGTGGTTACTATTAAAGGTTTTTTTTGAAATGTATTTCTTCCTCGTACCACTAAAGCATGTACTCATCAGAAAATCACACAAAATCACAAGCAAGCACTGAGGGCAAATTATGGGCATACTATGCGGAGAAGGGGAGGGATCTTTGGGAACTCTAATTAGCAACAGTAACCTTGCTTGACATTTTGGGGCTTATTATCATACCATTTGTTTGTGAAGTCGTAAAACACACACCCTCCTGGGATTCAGCATAGGTCTGGAATAATCTTTTGTCTAAGTATACATTTTAGAAAACCCAGCGAATATGTAAATAAATACTGAAAGATACTTAATACTGCATACAGAGAGTCACACTACTTTATAATCCCCCACTTTCTCTAAAGATTTTATTCCTTTATTCCAAAGCTGGAGAAATTTGAGTATTTAAAAAAAAAAATCTAAAATCCATACTAGCTGCAAGCCATTAAATCTCATTTGCAGGTGGCTTTTGTAACTGCACCTGGTTAGGTTATCTTTCCATTAAACACTGTAGATTGTTAGGTAACATAAAGGAAATCTCTTAAAAAAACAAACAAAACAAAACAAAACAAAAAACTAGAATCATCAACACTGCCAGATTTTTACCATATTAAGCTTAAATTGTTTTCAGTTTTGGTCATCAGGGGTGGCGTGGGGAAGAACTCAATGAGGAGGTGGGGCAGGATTGCAGGCTTTCAACCAAACCTGCAAATGTAAAATTTCACTATGCATTTCCACCATAGCCCAAGCATGAGCCAGCAGCATTCCCCTCCTAGACTATATATAAACTTGCTGTCTGGAGCTGTAAATTCTTTTACCACCATTCAACATAAAAAACACGACACGAAAACATGAACGGAAAAATGGGTATTAAAGTCAATCAACAGGGGCACCTGGGTGGCTCAGTCAGTTGGGCATCCAGCTTCAGTTCAGGGCACGATCTCACGCTTGGTGGGTTCGAGCCCCGCATCGGGCTCGGTGCTGGCAGCTCCGAGCCTGGAGCCTGCTTCATATTCTGTGTCTCCCTCTCTCTCTGCCCCTCCCCAACTCGCATTCTGTCTCTGTCTCTTGAAAATAAATAAATGTTAAAAAAAAAAAAAATTTAAAAGAAAGTCAATCAACAAACATTTGTGAGCTTTTAACATGTGTTAAGACACTTGGGAATGGAAGGCCATAAGTAACTGGTCTCTGATGTTCAGGGTATTACAACTTTTCAAAGTATGAGAATGGTTTACACTGCCTCATGTCTACAAATATGTTGCACCCAAACAATGAAATCCAAACTTCTTGCATCCTGCCCCAGTTCTCTGGGGTTGGCATTTGTGACACTACAACTCACTTGAGTACAGCCCCTCCACTGAGTCATTGCTAAAAGTGAAAGGAAAAAGTGGGAGAAAAAACAGAGTTACTTCGGAGCATCTGATTGCCTGTCTCAAACTGATCTCTCATCCCAGATCGGAAAGATCTATGTGCCTGTCTTCCTGGAGGCAGGAAGATAGGAACCTGGGTGTTCACGGTGTTTTCGTGCCCCAGTGGACACTCAGACTGCCTGATATCTGCAATGATCCGCATTCCTCAATTGCACTGGGTTTTTCCTTAACTGACGCTCGCAGGAGTGGCTCCAATCCCGCGGGTCTTAGAGTAAGAATGTGTTATTTACACACCGTCAACACCCCACACTGCCAGCCCACCACCTTCAGGATCACTTAAATATTAACAATCTCAATACAAATGTAAAACTGTAACATTCACATTTCTGCGATTTCTAAAAATTGCCTTGTGTCAAGGAAACAGTTACTAGTCAGACCAAAAATGCTGTGTCCACTGCGTCTAGCATAACTTTCTAGAAAATAGAATTCACGTTACCTATTTGTGTAGTCAGAAGAAGGGAATCAATTATTTTGAACTCAAAAGACAGATGACGACTATATTTTCACACTCTTCTTTTTTCCTTTCCTATAAAAGTCAATGAACTCCTCTGATTTCAAGAATTCACTCAGACCTTTCAACCCTAGAGACTAAATTTTAGGGCTAAAAAAAAAAAAAAAAAAAAAAAAAAAAAAAAAAAAAGTCTATAAAAGTGACCAAAAGGTGGGCCTTAAAAATGGCTAGAAATGAATTTAGAGAACTTGAATTTTGAATTAAAACAAAAGTTGTTTTGTAGTCTATTAATAGCAGATGATTAAGCACGTATCTTATTTCAACTGGAATTCATTTACAAGCACTTAAACGTACTAAACTGGCCACTAATCCCAAATCTGTGTCTGCTTCTGGAAAAAAACGCTTTCATAATAAAGACAAGTTAAGAGCGTGACCGTCAACGCATTCCTTCAGGTAAGGTCCATTTTCATTAGAACCTCGGGGGCGGCCGGGGGGAGGGGTCCTGGGACCCCGGTCGCCTCCCGGGACAATCGCCCAGCGGAATGCGGCGCCGCGCGAGGCAGCGTTCCCCGAGCCCGCGGCGCCCCCCGGACGCACCTGGCGCGGCCCGAGCACAGCGCGCCGCTCGCCCACGTCCTCGCAGGCAGGAAAGTGGCGCTGCTCCCGGGCCCCCGAGAGCCCCGGCGCAGCGGCCCCCCCAGGGACGGGACACTCTCCCCTCACCCCCACGTCTGGCTGCGAAACGTGTGGCTAGCAGGGCGTCACAGCGCCGGGAGGGGGAGGGTGTTCCCGCGTCAAGTCCCCTCCTCGCCCCGACCTTTCCCCGGGCGACGACCGCGAGCCGCCGCGGGGCCTCCCCGCTTCCCCGGCCTCGAGCTCCCAGCCCGTGCCTTCCCGGGCCCCGGGCCTCCCGCCCTCGAACGGCGAGGCCCCGGGACCGTCCTGGACCCGCTTACCCGGTAGGTGTTCTCCGTGAGCCGGTTCACCTCCTCCGGCCCCCGCGACATGGCTGCAGCCGCCCGGCGGGGCGACGCGGGACGACGCGGAGGGGCCTCGTGGCCGCCCGACCCTGGGCGGCGGGAGCGCCGGTGCGGCTGAGGGGCCCTCGAAGGTCGGCCGCTGCCACAGCCGTCGGTCCCGCAGTGCCGGCGCGCTCCTCCGCCGCCAAAATGTCAAAAGTTGTAGCGCCGCCGCCGCCGCCCGTGAAGAACTGAGGAGACGCGGCCTGACGCGGCGGGGCGAGGCGAGGCGAGCGGGCCGGGTGGCCCCACCTGAGGCGGGAGGGGTGGGCGGGGCCGGAGTGGGCGGGGCGGCTCCACCTGAGGCGGACGAGTGGAGGGACGGGGAGGAGGCGGGCCGAGCCGGGGGGGGCGGGGCAGCGTGGCCTGGGTGGGCGGGGCGGAGGCGAGCTGGGCTGAGAGGGCGGGGCGGCCCCACCTGAGGCGCCGGAGGCGGGGCGGCCACCCTTTGCCTCGTTGCTGCCCGCGGAGAGCTCCTGACTCGCGGCCGCCCGGATCCCGCGAGGCATCGGTACCTCGCGATGCTGTTCTACTTGGACAGAGCCCGCAGGGGGGACGGTGAGGCCCCAAGACCCACGCTTTCCGCGGGCGCCCCTCCGTGCTGTCTCTTGGGGACTGCGGGAAGGGGGACCCACGTCCCCCAGTTGTATTGATTTCGCTGTTTGACCCCCTTCCTGCGCACCCCTCTCGCTGACCCTAAAGACCTGAGGGATCCCAAGGCAGGGGCTCTCATAGATGGAGGAAGGAGGCTGCCACCTGCAGTTTTGGAAGCTCCTGTTGGATTAGAAACTTAATGAATGCCAAAATATGGTCGCAGAAACGGCAGTACATTTTTAAACTTTACATCAAGAACGACCTTTAATGTTACGTAGCCGTGCTATTCAGGAGATCGTTACTGGATTTAGAGAGCCACGGTGAGCTGAGGTGTTGTGGAGGTAACTCTTCCTTTCAACACTTACAGGGAGCAGGTGTGTGGCTCCTGATGCTCCCTGTCCTCTTCTCCACCCCAGCTCCAGCCCAGACCCTGAGGATCCAGAACAGTCTTCTTCAGACAGGAGCCACGGCTTAATATCTGAGACATCCTCCCAACAAGGAGGTCTTATTCTGGTTTTCAAAAGCTTCCATTTGGGTGCAATTGCATCTTTTATGAGCTGTTAGGATATGAGGCTTCTAAACTGCTCTTGTGATAAAGTTCAATTGGCAATGTACACAAAGAAGGCACTGTGTGTCCCAGATGAGAACACCAAGAGAATGAAATGTGGCTGGACTTAGAACAGAGACAACCACTTGGACTCTGGGACAATGTTACCGGGTTTTACAAGTTATAAAACATCATGCTTGGGAACCAAAAGATTATGTGTTCTCAGGTGTTGGGGGAAATAACACATCAGCCCTAGGTTTCAGGCAGTGGAAGTGACTGCCTCCTTCCTTAAGAGATCTCTAGCATTTGGTTCATAAGATTTGCCAATTGGGTTTCATTTGCCATATTGAGGTGAACTCATGACCTTATAATTACCATCGTTATGTATTAGGCTCCTCACGTATGTCTGCTGGTTTTCATTTAAACTTGAAAATCCCTGACTTAACTTTGCAGGTCTCCTTTTGTCTTAGAACTAACCTCTGTGCTTTCTGATGAATGGGGTCATTTCACTCTCTGCTGCAGGGCAGTCAGTCAACCGAGGAGTTGGAAAAGAGAGCAGAGGCTTAACCTTTAACACCCCACAGCTCAGCAGTGTAGCTCAGAGTCAGAAAAGACAGAGATTAACAAACCACCTTAAAACTGGCAAGCATCTCAGATGGCCTGATTTGATTGCCAAGGTTGATATTTGATCAAAGGACCAGGTTCATGACTGTATGCAAATCTACAAACAGATATTCTGTTATATTTAACTCTCCTTTATGGAAATAATTTCCTGGTTGGGACCATCCTGCTCCTTTAGAAGTCTTCTTGGTCTGTACAGACATTAAGAATAGTGCCATTCAGCTCTCAGCTTAGTAGCTGGCATATAGATGCCTGGTAGTTGTTTGTTGAACAAGAGTATGAGTATTGATTATCTGCTCCATGCCAGGCGCTCTGCTGGGAGGGGTGGGTGCAGGAATGCAAAATGAACTGCCCTTGACCGAAGCCCTTAATGCATACGCGAGAAGTAGAATTCAAGGAGGACCCTAATGGAAGGTGTAGTCGAGGTACAGTCAAAGGTGCTGTCGGTGTGAAAAGGTGGGAGACCTCTCAAAAAGCGAGTTGTATTAGGCTCTTCAAGTGCGTTTGTTGGTTTCATGCAAACTTGAAACTGAACTTGAAGTTGTACTAAGACTTCCTGACGCTCTGGGCAAGGAAAGTGAAACCCATAGAAAGGAATGACTCAGGAGAAGGTGAGGAGAAGCCATTTGGCCCAACAGTTTTCCATCTGCTGGGAAAGCCCTGCAGCGGCCCTCCCCCAACCCAGAACACGAGTGGCCTGAAGAAGGGTGGGCCCTGAACAGGTCCCAATGGGCAGGCACCCAAGGTTTCCTCTTTTAACTTTTGCTTGAGTTTAAACAAGTAAAAATCCTGTTTATGTTTGAACAAAGTTTGTAAGAGGCAATCGCAGATGCCAACATCACAAAGACTTTGAAAGCCACACTCCTAACAGGCTCTTGTTTTGAGGTTTTACCTTCTTCGGAACTTGCTGACAAGGGGCTCTCAGCCTTGCCGGATGCTTCAGGATGCACACGAGAATTCCACTCTGCTTTGCGACACAAGAGGTCTCTGTCGATATGATAGTAGTTTGGGGCAAATTCCCATATGAAATGCCAAGAGGGAGGATGGGGCTTTAAGTATTCCCATTCTGAAAAGGCAATGTGAGTTGGAGACTCGTTGGCTGTTCTGTAACTTTCTCCCCGTCCAAGGTGCATTGCCTTCTCCAGGGCACCAAGTTCACTTCTGTTATGGAGTTTCTCACAAGCTGTTCCTTCAGCCCAGAATGTGCTTCCCCCACTCACACAGCATTTTCCCATAATTTGGATTTTACCCTAGATGCAGCCTCAGAGAGGCCTTCCTTAACCCCTCCACCTGCAGACGTTATTTTAGACCCTCTCTATCATGGCATGTTCTTTTCTTTAAAAAAAATTTTTTTTAAATGTTTGTTTATTTTTGACAGAGAGAGAGAGACAGAGCATGAGCAGGGGAGGGGCAGAGGGAGAGGGAGACACAGAATCCGAAGCAGGGTCCAGGCTCCAAGCTGTCAGCACAGAGCGCAATGTGGGGCTTGAACTCACAAACCACGAGATCATGACCTGAGCCCAAGTCGGATGCTCAACTGACTGAGCCACCCAGGCACCCCTTGGCATGTTCTTTTCTAATAGTGCTTATCGCTTGCTATGGTAGGTTGGAGAATGACTCCCCAAGGCTGTCCAAGTCCAAGCTTTGGAAACTGTGAATGTTAACTCACATGGCAAAGAGACTCTGCAAATGAGATCAAAGATTTTGAGAGGAGGGGATAATCTGGGATTATCTGGATGGACTGGATGTAGTCACAAAGGTCCATATAAGAGGGACATGGGAGAAGTCAGGGGAGGAGGAGAGGTGATACAGAGGCAGAGCCTGTCATGATGCATTTTGAAGACCAAGGAAGGGGCCACAAGCCAAGGAATAACAAGGAGGTCACTAGGAGCTGGCAAAGCAAGTATACAGACCCTCCCATCGGAGCCTCCAGAAGAAACTACCTCTGCAGACACCTTGATCTCAGCCCTGTGAAACTCATCTCGCACTTCTGCCCCAGAACTGTAAAAGAATAAACGCATGTTGTTTTGAGCCACTAAATGTGTAGTAATTTGTTGGAAACTAATGCACTAGCTAAACTTTTCCTTGTTCATTTCTCTATTGATTGTCTCTTTCCACTCCATTCTCCCATTAGAATGCAAATATCACGAGGGCAGGGCTGACTCCTGTCTGGTTCTCTGCAGGTGGCTCAGCGCCTGGCACACAGTAGGTGCTCAAGAACTGTTCTAAGAAGATACATTTATGAGGTAGTCAAAAGGCTCTTTATTTCACAAAAAGCAACTATGTCAGGGGTTTGCTTTTCCAGCTTTCAAAAAACGATAAAATAGACTGCGAAACACCTGAAGTCTGAAGTCCTTGGTGAGAATATACAGATATTAGATTCAATTCACCAAATACCAAAAGGTAACAAAGCATTGGCATAAACAAATTTTGAGAAAAATTCCTGAACTTTTTACAATGTGCAGTGCATGGCAGACACACTGTTGTATGGACAATCTGAGAACATTAGCACTCAAGAAAAGTTAAATACTCATTCTATTTATGAAAACACTAGGGACACCTGGGTGGCTCCGTTGGTTAAGCCTCCGACTTTGGTTCAGGTCATAATTTCTCAGTTTGTGTGTTTGAGCCCTGTGTCAGGCTCTGTGCTGACAGCTCAGAGCCTGGTGCCTGCTTCGGATTCTGTGTCTCCTTCTCTCTCTGCCCCTCCCCTGCTCACACTCTGTCTCTCAAAAATAAATAAACGTTAAAAAAAAACACACTAAATAATGGCTCTAAAGTATAGTGGCTTATTAACCTTTCATGTAAGTCCTTCTAAGAATAAGAGTTAAATGCAAAATACATTAATATATTTTAAATGCTATATGACCATGAAGCTTTCAATGATTCCATAAAATACATGTGAAAGCCAATTTTGTCACTTCAATGGCATTTGAACCACTTCTGCTTTTCAACTTTGCTCAATTTTTTCAACTTTGTTCAAATTTAAGAAAGCTCAAATCTTAATCCATCTTCTCTACTGTTCCTGAATTACTAACTTTGATATTTTGCACATCTTTATCTTACTATGTTGCATTCTGGATAATTTTTCCAGAATCATCCTCTGCATCACTCATTCTTTCTTTGGCTGTGTCAAATTCCTGTGTAATTAATCTGCCCATTGAGTTTTAAATTTCAATATTTTTTTATTTCTATAATTCTACTTGGTTCTTTTTCAACTATCACTTTCTGTTAAAAAAAAAACAGCTTTATTGGGCTATAATTCACATACCATACAATGTATCTATTTAAAGTGTACAATTTAATGGTCTTTAGGTTATTCGTGAAGTTGGGCATTCAATTTTAGAACATTTTCATCACCCCAAAAGCAATCCTGTAATGATTAGCTGTTAGTCTTCATCTTCCTTCAACCCTGTCTCCTAGTCCTATACAACCACTAGATCCACTTTCTGTCTCTGTAGATTTGTCTACTCTGAACATTTCATACAAATGGGATCATAGAATGTGTGGTCTTTTGTGATTGGTTTCTTTCATTTAGTATAGTGCTTTCAAGGTTCATCCATGTTGTAGTATGTATCAGGACTGAGTTCCTTTTAGTTACTGGATAATATTCCAATATTTCATCATATACCACTTTTGCTTATCCATTCATCCATCAGTGGACATCTGGATTATTTCTACTTTTTGGTTTTTGTGACGAATACTGCTGTGAACATTTGTACGTAAGTTTCTATGTTTCTTAGGTACACATCTGAGAGTGCGTTTGCAGGGTGCTTCCATGCTGAACAGTTTTGAGAACGGCCAAATGGTTTTTCAAAGTGGCTGCATCATTTTACATTTCCACCAGCAATGTATGAGGGTTCCAATTTCCCCACATCTTTGTCAACATTTGTTGTCCATTTTTTTTAGGCTCTCCTCCTGGGTGTAAATTGGTATCTTGTGGTTTTGATTTGCATTCTCTAATGGCTAATGATGTTGAGTATCTTTTCATGCACTTATTGCATATCATCTTTGGAGACTGTCTATTCAGATCTTTGACCCATTTTTAAATTGTGTTATTTTATATTCTGATTATTGAGTTGCCAGTGTTCTTCATGTATTCTGGATGTGAGTCTCTTACATATCTCTTATCAGATGTATGACTTACAAATATTTTCTCCCATTCTGTAGGTTGTCCTTTCACCTCCGTGATGGTGTCCTTTGAAGCACACACATACAAATTTTTTAACGTTTATTTATTTTGAGAGAGAGAGAGGTGCATGTGTGCACATGAGCGGGGTGGCAGGGGCAGAGAGAGAGGAAAGAGAGAATCCTGCGCTTACAGTGCAGAACCCAACGTGGGGCTCAATTCCACAAACTGTGAGACCATGTCCTGAACCAAATCTGGACCATGTCCAGATGCTTAACCAACTGAGCCACCCAGGCACCCCTGAAAATTTTAATTTTAAATCCAATTTATCTAAATTTTTTTTCTGTTGTTGCTTGTGATTTTGGTGTCATATAAGAAACCATTGCCTAACCCAAGGTCATCCTATGTGTTCATCTAAGAGTTCTATAGTTTTACATTTAGATCTACATTTCAAGTTAACTTTTGGATATAATGTAAGAAAGGGGCTGAACCTCATCCTTTAGCTTGTGGATATCCAGTTGTCCCAGCATCATTTGTTCAAAAGATCATTCTTTACCTCATTGAGTTGTCTTGGTGCCCTTGTCAAAAATTAATTGGCCATAAATGTAAGGGTTTATCTCTGGACTTTCCATTCTATTCAGTTGATCTATATGCCTATCCTACCACAACAGTGCTATACTGTCTTGATTCCTGTAGCTCTGCATTAAGTCTTGAAATTGGAAACTGTGAGTCCTCCAACTTTGTCTTCTTCAGATTGTTTTTGGCTACTCTGAGTGCCTTGTATTTCATATCAATTTTAGTATTTGCCTGTTAATTTATGCAGGAAAAGGATCTGGGATTTTGATATGGTGTTATTGGATCTGTAGATCAATTTGGGAAGTATTACTACCTTAACAATGTTAAGTCTTCTGATCCATGAATATAGAATGTCCGCCCATTTATCTAGGTCTTTTATTTCTTCAAACAGTGATTTGTGGTTTACAAAGTACAAGTTTTACACTTCTTTTGTTAAATTTATTCCTAAGTATTTTTATGCTAATGTAAATTGAACGGTTTTCTTATTTTCATTTTCAGATTGCTCGTTGAGAATGTACAGAAATATAATTGATTTTTATGTATTTATCTGGTAACCTTGTTATCAGATTGAGGAAATTCCCTTCTATTCCTAGTTTGTCAAGTGTATTATAATGAAAGTGTTAATTTTTTTCCCAATGCTTTTTCTGTGTCTTGTGAGATGATCATGGGTTTTTTGGTCCTTTGTTCCGTCGATTCGGTGTATTACAATGATTGAACTTTTGTATTTTGTATCACCCTTGCATTCCTGGGATACATTCCCCTTAGTCATGGTGTATAATCCTTTTTATTATTGCTGGATTCAGTTTGCTAGTATTTTATTGATGATTCTTACATTTGTATCATAAGGGACATTGATGTGTTGTTTTCTTGTGACGTCTTTGACTGATTTTGATATTAGGGCAATACTGATCCTATAGAAGGAATTGGGAAATGTTCCCTCATCTTCTGTTCTTTGGAAGGGTTTATGAAGAATTGGTATTTATTTTTCCTTGAATGTTTGGTAGCATTCACCAGGGAAGCCACCTAGATCTGAACTTTGCTTTGTGGGCAGTTCTAAAACCATGAATCTAATCTCTTTTTATAGGGTCTTTCTGTTTCTTTTTCAGATGTTATTTCCTTATGGTTTCTATTCCTTCTTCTCTGTAATCACTTGCAATATTATTTTATAGTTTCTCCCAGATAGTTCTGTGTCATTTCTGTTTGTTTGTTTTACTTTGTCTGGTTTGGTTATTTATTGTTTCATTAAGCCATGGTTGTGTTTGCTGTGCATGCTCTATCATGGCGAATCACAACTTTCTTTATCCGTTTTGGGAATTTGTTGTTGTTGTTTTCGTCCAAGGTTTATTGACGATATCGCAGCACAGCAGAAGGAGTCACGTGGTGTCCTGGAGTTCATGCCAACTGTAGGCTGTGTGACCTGCAGGCTGGACAGACTGCCAAAGTCCAAGAGCTTCAACATTTCCTCAGTGTCAGGATCTACTTCATTGATCTCCTGATCCAGGACTGAGACCTCAGGAACATAATGATCTCTCCTTTCTCTCTCTTCCTTCTGCAACTTAATGGAGATCCTGCTTACCGGGCCTCTCTGAATCTGCTTCATCCATTGAGTGACATCAAGTGCTATCTCACTGTAGAGGTTCTTGCTGGCAATAGTGGTGGTCTCCTTGCACATGCACTTATTGGCATGGGAGTCGTTGCCTAGGCATGTGTAGTACTTCTCAGTAATGACCCGGGCCACCTTCTTCACGGTGTTGGTGCGAATGTGGCCCACGTTGGTGGATCTGGTAATTATTATGAGGTCATCTTGCGTGGTGATCCACTTTGTCTGGAAAAACCCCATGTGGCCTGGGTTATAAAGTGTTCCTCCAGGAAAGCTTTGCATTTGTTCCTGCCAGGCCCTCCAAGAAGATTACCAAGGGAGGGTATAAAATTCAGACTCTGCCCCTGCCCCGTGTCATAGGTTTGGTGGGTTAATTTCTCTTAGGATAGTATTTTCTTCTACTAAACCCCCCAATGAAGCCAAATTCCTCTGTCCTCTCCCTGGGCCAGAAAGTACCTCCTAGCACCTCTCTTACTGGCATGCAGTCTTCTGAGGATCCCATCTGTGTGAATGGGTCTTACTGTCTACTCGCCATCTTGTACGGGTCCCAAGTCCCTATACAGGTGGAACTTCTATAATATTGGAAACATCTGACCATTTGGGCCAGTTTTCAGCTCTAACACTCCCCTCCACACCCATAAGGGCTGCTATATCATCTGTCCTGGGCGCTTGGTTTTCTTCCCTTTGTGTTTTTGGCATCTGTTGTTGCCTTCTCCCTGCCCCCCCCCCCCGCCCCCCAAAACTCGGCTGCATGTTAAAATATTTTTGTTACCTTTTATATGTCATTTCAAGTATTTGTAACTGGAGGAATTCTGGGTGGTACAGTCTGCCAGAAGCCTGAAAGGGCCTTTGTAGTCTCCCTTTGAGGCTGCTTCTGGGGTGATAAGCACTGGGCTAGGAGGCCAAGGATCACATTCCCTTTATCAGTATGTAGGACCGGGCAAGGCATTTTCCACTTCTTGGTCTGTTTTTTCACGTCCCGATTAGGGTGGTTGGTCCTCAAATTACTCTCAGTTCTAAAATTCTCTGATTTTTTTTTCTTTTTTTTAAAGTCCTGTCCACAGCACTTATTCTGAAGTCTTATTCTCCAGGTGCAGATTGGCCTCTGTGAGGAGAGGCTATTTGCCTGAAGCCAAGATAACCCGAACATTCTTTACTTTTCCCAGGGCAGAAAGGAAGAGACACTCGTCTGTTGTCCCAAAAACCCCTCAGTGCCTTGGCTTCGCGGGGAAATGGTTGCCTTTGTGCAAGTGGATCGGCCTGGCCTCTCTTCATTTGCCTTGTCTTTTATTTTTCCAAGGAAAAAATATCAGCAGAGAAAGTTCCAGACCTTCTCTTCCCATGCAGCCTGGTTTTCTGTATTTAGCAAATGCCAAACATCGACCATGTCTGCAAATTTCCTCTCGGTAAGACTTAAAGTCTTGCACAGCGTGCCCAACATTTTATCTCGATAGACAAGCGCAGTAAGGTCTGGAACAATTTTACCTTTAGTTGGGGCTTTTTCTTGGAGGAAAGACTTGGGAAAAGATACTCTGAAGTGCTTTGACAGGGATCTATTGAGCCAGATAGACAATTCTCATGTCCTTTCCCCTGTTGCTGTGGCCATAGTAACGAAGCCAGAAGGCAAACAGGATTGTCAAGCAATTCCCCAAAATGAACAGCAGGGGGTGCTGAGGGGGTGGAACAGAAGGGAATATCTTTCCAGCCAGGACAGTTTGTCTTTGGACGCTTTCTTTCAGGGAGAGCAAAGGCTTGTCTCGGATGAACTTTTTGTCTGCATCTCCATCTGATTACACACCCATGTTTGTGTCCACGTGCCTTCCAGCTGCCACCTCACCACACGGGCCCCTTCAACCCCGGGCCCTGGGCATTTCTAGTGAATTTGTTTCCAGAACAGCTCAGACCGTCTGTAACCTTTCTCTTGGTCTATCAGTGTCCCACCACTCTGACTCTGAATTTTCATGGATCCAAGAGAGCAATAAATGATGAAGGAATGCAACCGTTTCTCTAAAAGGGGAAGTATTAGCCCCGAGGATCTTGAAATTCAGCATAAAATGAAAATTTCCATTAGGCAAATGCGTGCAATTATAAATAATTAAGCAAAAACCTTGACTAGTCATTACGTGTTTCTTTAAAAATGTCCCTAACATTGACATTGACCAAGAAGCAAAAGAAGGCTTAACAATCAATGGGAACTTTGCTGAGTCCAAAAGGCAGATTTTGCCACTTAAGCCAGTTTGTAATGTCCCATTAGTATCCGATCGCTATAAAACTTTAAGCATGCGTTTGGCTATGATGTCAGGCAGTACTCTGGGCCCAGAAGTAGCAGTCACAAATCCATGGTGGAAAGAGCTTCACTATTTTAATGCTCTCAAAGGATGCACTCACCCAATTAAAATCATACATCCCATGCATTATCTGTTGTATTTAGAGATATTTAAAGGCTGCAGTTACTGTAGCCTTCGTAAAACAACAAGCAGGCGTATGACATCAGATACTCCATCCCCTTTTTCTGTTATAGGGTGTAGAGAGCAAGAAGCTTGAATTTCTGGTCTCTCTTGCAATTGGGAGTGACAAAATAGACAACGTTCTGGCCAAAGAGACAAAGGAAATGAACAAAGGTCTACTGAGAAGGTAAAAGGCAAAATAGTTGGGGCTTGGGCAATTGTTTGCTTGACCCCTTAATAACTTCCTAGAAAGCAGATGTGATGTCCATGCAAGCCATCTTGTGAGCTCCAAGCAACAAATGAGACTGGGTGTCAACAAATTGAGCTTGCTGTGTGGAAAGAGAGAGAATGGGTCCCTGACAGCATGTGAGCCCTGAGTTTTCTGTTCTTTACAGCTGAAAGCATCCCTAAGTGACATATTGTAATTAAAATTTGGGAAAATTAGGGGTACGTGAGTGGCTCGGTCGGTTAAGCATCCGACTTGGGCTCGGGTCATGATCTCGCGGTTCATGAGTTTGAGCCCCGCGTCGGACTCTGTGCTGGCAGCGTGGAGCCTGGAGCCGGCGGCTTCAGATTCTGCGCCTCCCTCTCTCTCTGCCCCTCCCCTGCCCCTGCTGACACTCTGTCTTTCCTTCTCTCTCAAAAATAAATAAATGCTAAAAACAATTTTAAAAAATAAAATAAAAGTTGGGAAAATTTGTGGTTGCGTTGAAGTCGACATATGCAAACATAACGAATCGTCACACGAAAAATCCAAAAGATGAGAAAGTGCTTCTTGAAACTTTTGATACATTTAAATGTCTTCATTTGGAGGATGACCATATTTAGAAATAAGGCCAAAAGATCTGGGGACTGCCAAATAAGAATATGATTATGGAGACCAAAGCAGGAAATATTAAAATTGGGACTCTCCTGGAAAATCCTAGAAAATTGTCTGTGAATTTACATCCTTAAGCCACTTTTTAAAAGTACTTTTACTTTAATCAAAGAACGTGATTTTACGCCCACTTTCCAAGAAATACATTTCTGAATCATTTTTCAAAGTTGGCAAATAAAAGCCTTCTAAAGATAAATCATCCACTTTGCTTTTAAGGCAGTCATTGCTCCCACAAAGCAACGACAATGACAATATCCCCGGAGGCCACAAAAAGAAAAGTATTCGCGTGTTATTACTAGCTAAAAAGGTGATCCATCTCTTGGCCTATAATTGAGTTCATAACTCTTGGAAGATTCCCTCTGTATCGGTGGCTTTCTTCCAAACACAGAAGGAGATGGGACTTTGGCGCAAAGTATCATTCAAAGATCCTTGGGTTGTAAAACGTTTGGTTCTTTGATATTAAGCAGACAAGATATCTGGGGGTCTGCATTTCCTCCCATTCTGCTTGATCTGGCTGTTGGGCTATTGAGTAGACTCTTGAAGGCAGACGCCATGCTCCTTCCCCCGGGTAGAAATGGCAGCTGGGAAAGAGGAGCAGAATTCAGGCCTTGTAGCGTAAGGCTGTAGTAAGCCTGACCTCAGGGTAGGCCTGGGCTCCTGGGGCCTGTCCCCGTTGCGACTTGGAGGCCAGGGTCTCCCGCCACTATTGGAATGTGATAGGGGGGTGACAACAGTGTGCCCAACATGGCGGGAAGGTTAGTTTCTAGTCTCAGTGATAACAGATCCTGTGTGGCTTGGAGTAAGTCACGTCACGTTCCTGGACCTGTGTGTCCTAATCAATAGGAATGGGGGCAGACAGTATTCCAGGGGACCCTGAGGGCGGTGAGGGCCATGCTTTCCCTTACGGCGCTTCTCCAGAGATGCAGCGACCTCGCCAGGCTCCCCACCGAATACACAGGAGGGAGAATCAGTTGTGTAGACCAGGAAGTCGCCGGTGCTAGGGCTGCTGGCCAGGAGGAGGCCCGGCTGGAGCTGCCTTAGTGGAGGCAGAGGGAAGGACATGCGTCCCTATTCTGAGGCTGCGGCTTGCCCACCTGGCCCCCTTCACAGCTGCCTTTGATCCCCAGATCATTCCCTTTCACTGTCAACAGAATGCGGCTCACCCTGGGATGGGCCGGCCTACTCTTTCACCCCCCACCTCAGGCTCCAGAGCCTGGTTGCAAAGTCACACGGAATTTCCACACGCCTCGAGGGCTGTACAACTACCTCGCAGGCGTATTTCAAGTTTTATTATTACTATTACTTTTTGAAGAGTGAACACTTTCTGATTTGTCACCTGTTTCGCTGGCCCACCCAGCCAACCAAATCACTGATCTGTAGCAGTAGCGATGGTAGAGAAGGCAACCAGATAACCAGGCTGAGCCAGAGCCTGGGGTCCAGCGGCATACCATAACCAACAGTTGCCTGACCCTCAGGCACCTGGGTGGTTCGGTTCATTAAGAGTCTGACCTGGGGCCCCCCGTGGCTCCCAAGCCACCATTTGGAGAAAACGACTTTGGAAGAAGTGGGGCAGGCTGCTGGCATTTGGGCCCACACTCAAATCTCAGGTCTCAGTGACCTGATTCTTTCCAACCCGGTTTGGCCCAGCTTTCCATGCCATGCCCCTCTCCCCTCTCTGCCTTTTGAAAGCATTGTTCCGGGCCTGACTTTGCAATGAGATACTGGGAGCTTTACACACGTGGCATCGACAGAAGCTGCCACAGGGAGCTGAGACGCCCCTTCGCTGACATTCCTTGTGTCAGACGCTCTGATTCATCTGCAGGGTTTCATCCAGCTTAGTCCTCCAGTGACTGGGTCCCTCCTGGAGCCAGATTCTTGCCTGGTTGGGTGGGTCAAGGTATGACTCACCTTAACCAGCAGCTCACCCTTGAGTCACATGGATCAGGACACCCGGACGGATGTGACATCATCAGTAAACACAGACAGATAAGGAGGCGGCTCTGTTTGCCTTGGAGAGAAATGCCACCACCCTGGCTGGGCCTCTGCGGAGTGGGTGAAGGACACCGAGTCCATGAGTGTTAACTCTGTGCAATGACTTATCTGTGGAGACACCGAGAATCTCGGGGCAGGGAAAGTCCTCAGGGGTCATCCTGTCACTTTGCTACAGTAAAGTGTTACTCTGTTGTTATTTCAAAGTCTAACCGGATAATCTTCTCATATTCTGCTCTCCAGTCCATGCATGGTCTCAGCTAAAAGATGGTGGGCCCCTTGAAGGCAGGGTCAGCCCCTAGTTCTGTGTCTCCCTCCATCACTCAAGAGAGATCTTTTGTCTCTCTCTTTTTTTTTATAGAGAGAGGGGGGGCAGGGGAGAGGAAGAGTCAGAGAGAGAGGGAGACAGAGGATCTTAAACAGGCTCCACGTGGAGCCCAATATGGTGGGGCTCGATGATGTGTGGCTCGATCCCACAACCCTGGGATCATGACCTGAGCTGAATTCAAGAGTCGGACGCTTAAACAACTGAGCCTCCCAGGCACCCCATGAAGAAAGAATTTGAATCAGTCTCCTTCCCCATCTAAATGAAGAGTCCCCTTTGGGGCTGAAATTTGCCATTTTCTCCAGGGTCGTACAATTTTTTTTTAATTAAAAAATTTTTTTTAAATGTTTATTTATTTTGAGGGAGAGAGAGAGAGTACAAGCAAGGGAAGGGCAGGGAGAGAAGGAGACACAGAATCTGAAGCAGACTCCAGGCTCTGAGCTGTCAGCACAGAGTCTGACGTGGGGCTCGAACGCACGAACTGTGAGATCATGATCTGAGTCGAAGTCAGACTCTTAACCAACTGAGCCATCCAGGTGCCCAAGGGTCATGCATTTGTTGGTTATGGTATGCTGCCGGACCCAGGCTCTGGCTCAGCCTGGTCACCTGGCTGGTGCAGCAGGCAGGGGCCC
Source organism: Panthera uncia (assembly GCF_023721935.1). Lineage (NCBI taxonomy): Eukaryota > Metazoa > Chordata > Mammalia > Carnivora > Felidae > Panthera > Panthera uncia. Next base: position 28,727,814 of record NC_064815.1, on the reverse strand, counting down.
TTTGACCCTCTGGGGCTCTCCTAAGACCAGGCTGATGAGGCACATGATCCGTAACATGCCCTGGGAGCACTACCGAAGCCTGAGATGGATAGAAAGATCGGGAAAACCGATCCTGTCTATATTTGAGCATTTGCTATTTTGTTCATCATAGATCCTTTTTGCATTAGATTTTCTAAAACATTGCAGGAAGATAACTTGATTACTGAATCGTTTGGCATTCCCTTAAGTTTTGTGCTGAGTCAATTTCCTCCCTCACTTCTCTTGCCCAGTCCTGTCCCTGTGAACCAGAGAGATACGGGTGGACAGAAAGATTGTCCCAGGAAGCCTACCCCTATAGTTCCCCTCTGCTCTGCAGGGAAGGCAAAAGGCCTGTCTTGCTCTACAGTTTGCACAGACTTGGAGCCCCTTAAACCTTCCCAGCCAGCTGCTGCCTGGGACCCAGGAGGGCCAGAGGTGTGCCAGCTGTCTGAACTGCCCGCTGTGCCCACTAGATGGCACGCTGGTTGTGCAGGTGAGAGAGGCACACCCTTCCTTGGCCAGGTCAGCTCTTCTAAGTGAGTGCTTGTCAATGTAGAGAGCACCTGCCAGGTTGATCTCCACTGCAAGCCCAATGTATAGGTGAGGATCCTGAGGAAGTGAGGTGAAGTGACTCACCTGCTAGCCTTTAGTCCCTAATTAATACCAGCTGCCCAAACTTCCCTTCTTCCTGAATCAGTTGTTCTTGATCTGTTTTAGAGGTATCTTTTGACAATCTGGTGCAAGCTATAGGGACCCTCCTTGGAAAAAGTTTGAAAGTAATTTCATAGTCTTCTAGAACAGCACAGAAATAGATTAAGAACCTCTTTTCTAGGGGCGCCAGGGTGGCCCCGTCAGTTAAGCGCTTGACTCGATTTCGGTTCAGGTCATGATCTCACGGTTCGGGAGTTTGAGCCCCGCTTCAGGTTCTGCACTGACAGCATGGAGCCTGCTTGGGATTCTCTCTCCCCCTCTGTCTGCCCCTCTTCCCCATGTGCTCTTTCTCTCAAAATAAACAAAGACACTTTAAAAAGAGGCAACTGGGTACCGCAGGTGAGTATTATTGGTGGCTCATGTGTGGCGGTGAAGCAGAGGTGGTGAGAAGATGGTCAGATTCTGGATGTACTTTGAAGGTGGAACCATGAGATTTCCTGATGGATCAGATGAGGGATGGGAGGGATTCAAGGCTTTTGGCATCCTCAAATAGGAGGATGGAATTGCCATCAATGAAGGGTGGGAGGTTGTAGATGCAGCCAGTTTTGGGGGGAAGAGTTGGAGTTTTGGTCATGTTAAATTTAAAATGTCCATTAGGGGCTCCTGGGTGACTCAGATGGTTAAGAATACGACTCTCGATTTCAGCTCAGGTCATGATCTCACAGTCATGAGACCAAGCCCCGTGTCAGTCTCTGTGCTATGTGTGGAGCCTGCTTGGGATTCTCTCTCTCTCTCTCTCTCTCTCTCTCTCTCTCTCCCTCCCCCACCCCCTCTCTGTCTCTCTTAAAAGAAACAAACATTAACAAAAATGATAAAATGTCCATTAGACCCCAAGCGAAGATGTATGGGAGGCACTGAATATATAAGCCAGGAGCTAGGAGAGTATAAATTTGAGAATAGTTGATGTATCAACAGTTTAATGTCTCAAAACACTTTGGTTGGTTATAAAGAGAGACTTAAATTTTTTTAAATGTTTATTTATCTTGAGAGACAGAGAGAGGCAGAGAGAGAGGGAGATACAGAATCTGAAGCAGGCTCCAGGCTCTGTGCTGTCAGCACAGAGCCTGATGCGGGGCTTGAACCCATGAACCGTGAGATCATGACCTGAGCCGAAGTCAGGCACTTAACCGACTGAGCCACACAGATGTCCCAAAGAGAGACTTTTAAATGTAGCGTTATATACACACAGGGCTGATTCTAAGGACTTTAGATGAGAATTATGGAAAACAATGTGGCTAGCTTACCTTTGATGGTGTCAGAGGAGTTTTGTTCTCTTTGCTCTAGGAATGTCAAGGGTGTGATCCATTATATCATGCAATGCTCCCTCCATCCTAATCAATTTCATCTTGGGTGCCCAGCTGGCTCAGACAGAGGAGGGTGTGACTCTTGATCTCGGGGTTGTGAGTTTGAGCCCCATGCTAGGTGTCGAGATTCCTGTTTTTAAGGAATAAATAAAATAAATAAAACTTAAAAAAAAGTTCTCATCAAAATAAAAGAATTGTACTGTGTGGCAATGGATGTTACTGATGAATTTCATCTTTTGCTAAATCCTGGGAAAAGCTCTGCTTTCCCTGAGGAAATGAACATGCTTCCTTTCCCCAAAAATGAAAATGATGAAAAGATTGTGCAGTGTCTTTTTTCTCTTTAGCTGCCAGGGAGCTCAGAGTCAAATTAGAAACTCAACTATAGTCCATTAACCACTTGGGTCTGGAGGACCTGCATATTTGTGTTTTTACTTTCCCCCACATTGACTTCCTACTTTCATTTTTTTTAAAACATTTATTCATTTTTGAGAGACGGAGAGAGACAGAGCATGAGTGGGGGAGGGACAGAGAGAGAGGGAAACAGAATCAGAAGCAGGCTCCAGGCTCTGAGCTGTCAGCACAGAGCTGATGTGGGGCTTGAACCCACAGACCATGAGATCATGCCCTGAGCTAAAGTTGGGCGCCCAACTGACTGAGCCACCCAGGCACCCCTTGACTTCCTACTTTTAATGTCCAGTCTTAGTTTAAAAATTTTTATTTTATCATATGTGTTCTTTCTAGGGTTGTCTCACATCTATATAGAATGAGGGGGAGTGTAAAATAAGGAAATAAACACAATTGAATAAGGTTACTTTTTAATAACAATACAACTCATTTAGAAGTAAAAGATATTGAAAATTTGTCTCTAAGGTAATTTTCTATATGCAGAATTGTATATTTCAGCTAGCTTTCATTATAACATTGAAAATGTGTTCCTTAAGGAAAAAGAATGCTCGTCCCAGAATGTTATAAAAATCACTTTAAAATTACAGCAAATAGATAAATTCACATATTTTAAAGAAAATAAGCAAGTTATTATAAGATATTAAGACCAATATGCAAAATAAGTCACAAAATACAAATGAAAAAAAACCCTGGAGTTGTTTTTATGTTTCTTTTCAATAATTTAAAGGTTGCAGGAAAAGGATGTGAGTTTTCCTCACAGGACACACTGTTCTCTGAGACTCCATAGCCCCTGTTTTCTGGCATCTGCTGAAGCAGAGATTCTCAAACCTCAGTCAGCTTCATATGCCTTCACATACCTACAAACATCTGACTTTTTAGTCTGTCTGTATTGCTTCTTCAAATCAATTCCTTTTCTAAATTTAAATTTATTCAAAGAGGAAACAGTTTAATATGTCAAAGGCGTAAATTCACGGGTTCCCTACTTTCTTTAGGCATGTTAAAATCAATTCATAAGTGTGAAAATTAAAAATTATATGGTGTGGGGGCACCTGGGTGGCTTGGTTAAGCGTTCGACTTCAGCTCAGGTCATGATGTCGCAGTTCATGGGTTCGAGCCCCGCATCGGGCTCTGTGCTGACAGCTCGGAGCCTGGAGCCTGCTTTGGATTCTGTGTCTCCCTCTCTCTCTGCCCATTGCCTGCTTGTGCTCCGTCTCTGTCTCTCTCTCAAAAGTAAACATTAAAAAAAATTAAAACAAAATTATATGGCGTGTTGCCCTAAAAGCACCTCCTAAAAGTGTGTGGGGGTTCTGTCCTGGAGGGTAGCTTCGTCCAGGCTGCCCTCAGACTTTGGAAGTAGTAGTGGGTCTTAAAAATGACCAGATAAATTCAGCTGAAGGGAAGAGGGGCCCTGGCATCAGCTGAGGCACTCATAAAAATGATTCAACCAGGAGAGAGGAGGACTTCTCCCCATTAAAGAGAAAATGATGTGAATGGGGGCACTTTTGCTGAAACACACAAAAATAAGTCCTTAGAGTGACTGCTAAATACAGACCTTGGGGAAGATCTTAAGAAAGCCAGCTCGGTTAAGCATCTGACTTCGGTTCAGGTCATGATCTCACGGTTTGTGAGTTCAAGCACCGCATCAGCCTCTCTGGTCTCAGGACAGAGCCCACTCTGGATCCTCTGTCTCCCCCTCTCCCACTCACATGCAAGGCCTCTCAAAAAATAAACATTAAAAAAAAAGAAACAAAGCCAGCTTGGGATGAGGACACCCCCCTGTAATGCGGCCACCATCAGTATTTCATGCCCCGCCCCCAGCTCTTAGTTGTCATGACACTCACCCATTTTGGCCAGCTGTAGAAATGACACCCTCGGTTTCCAATAATATATCTTACACCTGGCTTTCAGAACAGTGGTTCTTAAGTGTGGTCCCTGGGTCAGCAGCATCATTGTTACCTGGGAACTTGTTAGAAATCAGATTCTTGGGCCCCACCCCAGTCTGATGGAATCTACCCAGCCCTCCAGGGATTCTGACGGATGCTGAAGTTTGAGAACCACTAGTGGCCCCTGTTTGCACAGTAAACAGAGGGCTATCAGCAAGGAGACCTGAATTCTAGTCTGCATCTATAGCCAATTAACTGTGACCTAACACCCCCACCCCCCAAAAAAAAATCAGTTTGAGCCTCAGTTTTCTCATTTGTAACGCAGGGAAGATGTTCCTAGCCCTGCTGGCCCATTAGAATCACCTGGGCCACTTTGGAAATTTCGGTGCTACTGTGCCAAGGAGTCTGTACCTTATAATTCTATTTATAGTAGGTTCTAGAACAGGCAAACACTAATCTGTGATGGGAGCAATCAGAACATGCCTGGGATAGAGGAGTGGTAGGTTCACGGGGAAGAGGCAGGAGGGACCTTTCTGGGGTGATGCTACTGTTCTGTCCTGATGGGAATATGGGTTACAGAGGTGTATGTATTTGTCAAAGTCTGTTGAATGGTACCCTTGAGGTTGTGATTTTATGGATATTTTGCCTCAAAGCGTGGGGGGTGGGAAACAGACTGGAAACAAATATTGGTGTCTAGTTAATAACATTTGTGCTGAAGTATTTACGGGTGAAATGTACTGACCTCACAACCCATTGTGAAATGCATCAAAAAATAAGACGGCTTGTTGGATGGACAGAGGAACAGAGGGTCAGTAAAATTCTTCTGATCTTCCATTAAGTTTGAAAATACATATTTGTAAGAAAATGTTGGAGGGAAATTCCGATGCTGGTGCCCCACACTCACGTCTATTCAATCAAGAGCTTTCCTAAATGAAAACTCCTACCATCGGAGGGCAATACATTTTCTTTCTCAAGGGTAACAGGTTTTGAAAAATTTTTTAAATGTTTTATTTATTTTCGAGAGAGAGAGAGAGAGAGAGAGACAGAAAGAGAGTGTGCAAGCTGGGGAGGGGCACAGAGAGAGGGAGACACAGAATCCGAAGCAGGCTCCAGGCTCCGAGCTGTCAGCACAGAGCCTGACGCAGGGCTCAAACTCACGAACCCTGAGATCATGACCTGAGCCGAAGTCAGACGCCCAACTGACTGAGGCACCCAGGCGCCCCTCAAGGGTAACAGGTTTTAAGCCACTCGTGTACAGATAATACACCGGGCAGAAGAGACACATTCGGAGATTGGGGGATTCTTGGGTTTTATTCCGGACAGGGAATTTATTGGGCTGGAATCTTCCCACAGGTTACAAATGGGAAAGGAATGGGTTGTGCACCTGGGCCTCGTTGTTAGCGCTGCCCCACTCCCTCAGCTGCAGGCATTTGGCGACCGGTCGCCTCGGGGTCTCCAGCTGCAAGTTTGGGGATGCTCTCTGTAGAACTTCTTGCCTCAGCCACCAGGGGGAGCTGTAACCCCAGCAGTTGCCTGAAGCTCCGACAACATTCAAACCCAGGGCTTGGCGCGATTATGTGTGTGGGGGTGTGGGTGGAGGATCCTAGAGGGCTAGTCCCATCATGCTTTGCTTCCCCTGTTAATTCGGCCACCTGCAAGGGACCAAGCCCCGCGGCGCCGCAGACCCTTCTTCCAGACCTGTGCCTTCTCTAATCTGACTCAAGGCATGTTCTCATCTCTGTCCCGCTCACCTTTCCCGGCTAGACTGATGTCGCCATGTGCAGCCAGCAGACTCCCCGAGCCTCGGGCCTCGACCTCTTCTGGGAAGGTTCTCCTCGCTCTTACCAGGTTCACTGCTTCCCCTGCTGCCCTCCACGGGAGGGGGTGGAGGGGTGGGAGGTGAGGTAGGCTTTCTTCTCTGACGCTTCACAACCCCCCAAATCTAAGGTTGGGGTCAGCCTCCTCCACGCTTGCCAAGGTCGCTTCTAAGACGTGTCTCTTCCCTTCTTGTTCTAGACCCAGCCGTATCACCTGCCGCCCCTCCCGGTGGCTGCCGTCCGCTGGCCGTGTGGTCACCGAAGACCTCCGCTCTGCTGTTTCCTCCCTGCTCCACCTGCTCTCTTCCCGACGGCCCTACAGATGGCCATACTCCTCCGTGGCTTCTCTCTGCCTCCACTTGCTCACCTCCAGCGATCTCCGCCAACACGCTGCGATCAGGGACCCTGCCCCCTTGTGGGAGGAAGGCTTCGAGCAACCTCACCATCCCGGCACCTGCCCAGGCAGCTCCTCCGGCCGTCCAGGGCTCGCGTCACAGTCTCCCTGAAACACTGCCGTCCTCATTCTTGCTCCTGTGTGATCACCGCCCTCGCCCTCGGCTGTCTTCTGCTCTTGCACCTGCCCCCCTCCCCAACCCAGCATCCCCCAGGGGGCTGGGGGAGGGGGAGGAAGCACTCGATCAGTGAGACTCCTTCCATTGTAAATTCATGCTCACGGACCTAGGGGTGCTCCCGGCAGCCCCACTCTCTCCCACTCTACTCCCACTCTCTGCACAGACGACTTCATACCTCCTCTCCTCTTCTCCCCGAGCCGCCCTCGCTCCCGCCCTCCCTCCCTTCTGCTCTGTGGAGTCACATCTGACTTCATCGAGAAATTCCAAGCCAGCAGAGTGAGCTCCCTACCTGCCCCCGCCTGCACCTCTCTGCATTCCTGCTGTCGAGGTGGAAGAATCGTGCCTTCTCCCTTCTGGCTGTGAAGCTAGCTGCCCCCCCTCCCCAGCTCGGGTTCCCATCCCTTCTACCTTGTCACTCTTACAGGCACCCCCATTTTCTCAACCACAGGAGGCTTCCACTGGAGGGTGAGCTGGCTCATTAGTTAGGGACCCAATGTCACTCAGCTTTCCCTAAAGAGAAATGTTTCTAATTGTCACCTGGCTAAGGATGGTGTGGGACTTGGCAGGGGAAGGGTCTACTCTTGGTACACAGTCTCTCAGGTGATCCCTGGTCTACCATCGGTCCGTGTACGTCCTCTTCAAGGTGGCTTCCTGGAATTACTGAGTTCTGACACAGAACAGCATCTCGAAACCCTCCCAGCCATGTCCTCACCCAACCATCAGCCTGGGTTGATCATTCCCACCACTGGCAGGTGAAAAAGGGACACCTCTGCGTCCGTGGAGGATGTACCTGAGATGGCACACCCAGGGCGCCTGGCACACACAAGATGCTCGCTGTGCCAGGACAGTCCGCGCCGGTCCCTAAGAGAGTGCGTCCCAGGATGCTCCTCACACTGGCATTTACGCACGAGGAGGGAGATGCCCCAGATGCAAGGTGGTCAGAAACACACCTCAGGATGTTGTGCAGCACTCCGGGGTGATGGGTTGGACGTACACACAGCAGTATCTCCAAGCCTTGTGTCGCCTAAAAACAGGAAGGACCAGAAGGTCCATCGCCATGGGCAACAACACAGGTGTTTCTGCACGCCCGTGAATAAAAGTGCATATGTGGAACCCACAGGAGGTTGTCCGTGGAAGGGGTGAGGTGGGGCTCACAGACAGACGGATAGAAGTGGGGTCTTGCGTGGGGCTGTGCTGATGGGGGTCGGGAGCCTGGACTGAGACATGTGATGATGCCCTCAGTCGTGAGCCGGTTCACCTGCCCCTGCCCTTCCGGTCTAACTCAGCAAGGTGACCTCCCTGCACCTTCCGCTCTGGCATGCCCCTGCATAGACCCACTGCAGGTGCAGCCTACAGGCCGGGCTTTCCTGGGTCTCACGGCATCTAGGAAACAAGGTTCTGTTGGTAAAATCAGAGAGGCCACTCTGTACTGGGACCATACCTGAGAAAGAAAAAGAAAGAAAAAGCCTCCAGCACGCTGGGGACTATGTGGGAACAGAGTGTGGGTATGGGACCATAACCCTGAGTCCCCCGGGGTCTAGCTGGTCCCGTCTTGGGGAGCCATGTAGGCTTGTGTGGAACAGCGAGGGTGAGGACACCTTAAGGAGAAGGATATTGGCCCACCTGCCTGTGACATGGGGCCACGAAGGCTGGTTTCCTGGAGTCCCAGAGGTAGTGAGTCGGAACTTTCCGGGGACAGGGGATGTCCTTATTCCTCTCGTTTGCAGTTTTGTGGTCTCAGGCCAACGGGCTTCCCAGGAATGATATGGCTGGTTCCAAGCTACCAGCGTGGTGTCGCTGAGCAAGGAGCTGGGATTAGACACTCACAGGCGGCTCTTGGAAGTCCTGTGGGGCCACCCTCCACTGTCCGTGACCTGCTGGAGATGGCAGGAGGGCACAGAGCCCCTGTGGGGGAGCGAGGGAAGGCTCCACCTGTCAGGAGTTGAGGACCTCTCCGTTTCGGGGCGGAGTGACTCTCATTTAAGCTAGGCCTGAGGAAAATGTTAACGAGAAAGCTGTCATCCTGGGGCCTCATGAGGAAAATTGAGGTTTTTTTGTACTTTCATGCAGCGATCCACCAGGATGGGACATTCTCATTAGAATGCAGGTGATTCAGGACAGACTCGGGTTTGCAGGTGAGAACTCTTGTGTCCAGAACCAGGGGCCACGTGTCAGACCTTTTCACGGAGTAAATCAGAAACCTGGGACAGCGTTGTCATTTTTACACCAATGAAGCTCAAGTGGTTCCCTCTGTAGAAACTTCCAGTTAAAAAAGAGGGCAAACATCTGATCTCCAAGTAGGAATTCCCTGTTTCTTGTAGTTGAATTAATTGCTTCTCACCTTGTAATGTTTACAGAATAGTGATGACACGTTGAGGGGAAAGAGGAACAAAATCTCTTGAAAAGGAGGAATTTTCAGGCACAAAAAGGAAACTATATTAGGTTCTCCAGAGAAACAGAGCAGGTAGGCGATATCTGTATCTATATCCCTATCCCTATCTATATATCTGTATATCTATCTATCTATCTATATATCTATATCTATATCTGTATCTGTATCTATAATCTCACCTGTGATCCAGTCAGGTTGATACATAAAGTTAACCATCACAGAAACCATGTCTGCTAAGTGAGACAAGATGTGATTTGGCCTTCAAAGGAGCAGACACGATGATAAGTGACTGCCATATGCTGAGGCTGGATAAAAAGCCCTGACTAGCTGCCTAGGAGGACTCCTGGATGTGCACTTAGTGGGTCCTTCTAGAACCTTCTAGGAACTGTTTCTCTCAACTTACGGTCTAGCACGCCTTTGCGCTGAAAAAGCACACTTCGAGCCTTGCCAGGATTCCATGGGATCCTAATAGAATTGGAAAGCAGAAATGGTTGGTTTCCTTTCAAGTGAAATTTTAAAATGTTCCCATGATTCATTTGCAAAGAGATTCATTTAATAATAACTTCCAGCCACCAACAATATCATTGTTGTTTTTTTTTTTTCTTCAAAAAATCTTTCTAATGGGCTAACCGTCAGCTGCCAGCCTTGTGTTGGCTAACACAGAATACTCAGACAGAGCGGGGCGTCATCTGTAGCTTTTTTTGGGTTCTTCATCCCATAGGAGGCCAGGCGCTGCCCAGACTGACTCCAGGGAAGAATGTGCTTCTGGGGCCCAGGCTAACCTGCCCCACCCCTGCTCCTTCCTAGGTCATCCTGTCTGGGCCGCTTTGGCAAAGACGGCCAGTGGGGGCTGCAACCCTGCTCTCTTCCAGACTTCAGAGTTGGGCTGGTGCTATGGACCGAATGTCCGTGCCCCCACCTCTCGCTCAAATTCATCTGTTGAAATCCTAACCCCTGAGGTGATGTCGTGAGGAGGAGGGGCCTTTGGGAGGTGGTTAGGTCACGAGGGTGGAGTCCTCACGAACGGCATTAGTGCCCTTAGAGAAAAGACCCCAAAGAGCTTGCTCGAGGACACAGTGAGAAGGCATCATGGGGTCTGAGAACCAGAGAGCAGGCTGGCACCTTGATCTTGGATAGCCCCAGCCTCTAGAATGGTGAGAAATGAGTTTCTGTTGTTTATAAGCCCCCTGGGGCTGTCCAGCCAATCTCTGTTTCCTAGCAGTGCCCCACCCCTTAGACTTGGTAGGACCACGTGTGACAGGTTGTAATTTCCAAACAATGATGTCAACGCTATTTCTGGTCTCCTCCGTTCTTGCTGCTCTTTCATCAAGAAGTGGAATCTTTGTTTCTCCCCTTGAACTGGGGGAGGGTCTTTGTGACAGCCTCACCCAGCAGAGGAAGTAGAGGCAATGTCATATGACTTCCAAGGCTGGCACACAGAAGGTGACGCAGCTTCTGCCTGGCTCTCTCTTGCGACAGGTGTTATTTGCAGCCCTGGGCCGCCTGGCATGAGTTGGGCTGTCCGGGCGCTGTCGTGCTGGAGAGATGACATGGAGATTAAAGGCTCACGTGGCCCCGTGGCGATTCCCAGCTCTGCACCAGACAACGAAGGGGCACAAGCCTTCTCGATGACCGACCTCCCGCCCCCGCCCCGCGACTGCACCCCCCAGCAAGACCCTGAGCAAAACCACCCAGCTAATCCCAGATTACCCTGCATTTTCGAGCAAAAAAATGATCCATTGTCTCTTAAGCCGCTGTTTTGGTGTGATTTGTCCCACAAAAATAATCATAATACCTTGTGAAGGGGAGTGAGATGGGTCATTTCCAGATCCAGGTAGTTAAGAGGTAGGGAGACCATATGTCTCAGTTTGTGCAGACTCCATTACACCTGTTGTCTTGGCCTAATTCTTTTTTTTTTTTTTCTTAACATTTATTTTTTGGGAGGGCACAAGTGGGGGGGGGGACAGAGAGGGGGGACAGAGGATCCGAAGCGGGCTCTGACCTGACAGGCTGACAGCAGCAAGCCCGATGTGATGCTTGTGAACTTTCAAACGTCGAGATCATGACCTGAGTTGAGATCGGACACTCAATCGACTGAGGCACCCAGGTGCCCCATGGCCTAATTCTTAATAACACCCCTTTTCACTCCCAAAGTGTCTGGATTTGGGAGATATGCTATATGGTCACCCTATTCAGAACCAGATGTACTTTGGGTTGGGTTGGGTTGGTGCAGACAAGAATGGTGACCTCGGGGGAGCCACAGATGGAAGTCCCCTGGGCCACAGAATCACCACATAGAGGAGCACCACCCATGACCCCAGACCCCTATTCTGGACTCTACGCAAACAAGACATAAACTGCCAAGGGGAGTCATTTTTTTTGAGCCATGTTACAGCTTGTTCATTATAGCAGTTAACGTTACCCTGAAATTTCTTATGAGCAAAAATTAGAAATCTCCATCCTGGTTTACAAAGCAAGAGTAAAGGTATCAGTGTCGGGAACCTGTGCCCATTTGCTTTAGACCCACAGACCCCTAAATCACATGAATCCATGGCCAGCGTTATGAAATTTCTACGAACAAATACATCTTTTTTTTTTTTTTTTTTAACCACATATCATGAATATGGACAATGTTTCCACCAGCTTCCTTCCCGGTTCTCGGTTCTCGCTTTAAAAGATCAGATGTACTTTGTGACAGTGGGTTCTTACATTTTAAAGAGGAAACTCCTCTGCGTTCAAGACTGTGGGCTTCGGGAGTCAGATGGGCTTAGTATGAATTAGTGTGGGGATGTTTATTAGCTGTGCCGCCCAGGAAAACATCACTGAACCTCTCTGCACCCCAGGTTCCTTACCTGTAAAATGACAATGACATTGACTTTCCTCTTCTTTCTCCTCTTCCTTCTTTTTCCCTCTGATAACATTTTGACAAGTTAATCCATGCATATATCTGAAATAAGAGGTCCCAAAGTGCATGCATTAATGGTAAGCCTGTGTGGGTGGCTTTCGGTTTTCACCTTGAACTTGGCCTGTCTCTCATGCAGAAAAGCAGTGCTGTGGAGGGATGATGGGGTCAGGACCCATAACCCAGTGTCTGCTCCACCCCGTATCCCTTCATCCACCTCTGACGTCACCTGCAGCCTGATGGATGGCTCGTGAGCTCAGTCCATGCGCAGGGACAGCCCTGCCATGTGCCGGGGCTACCCCTAGAGACAACATTCACCCAGCTGGACGCCGGAGCCAGTGTGTGGATGCCCGGTACCTGGTCTTGGAGAGATGAATGTGAGTCATCATCTCCATGGCTGCTCAGGTGTCCCGGGAGGACTGAGCGCTGGTGGCCTTTAGTGGTGACCCGAGTAATCACCAGTGATTAGCTTTTCCTTCTTCCCTGCCTTGTCAGTATCCGAGGGCTGCCCTAACAAAGAGCCATAAACTGGGTGGCTTCAAACAACGGAAGTGTATTGTCTTACAGTTTGGGAGCTAGAAGTCCACGATCAACGTGTCGGCGGGGCTGTGCTCCCTCAGAAGCCTCCCTTCCTCCTTTGCCTGCAGCTCCCGGTGCTGGCTGACCGTCCTTGGCTTTGGCTGCATCTCTCCAACCTCTGCCTATGTTGTCACAGAGCCTTCTCCCTGTGTGTCTCTGTCTTCACATGACTGTGTTCTTACAAGGACCCTAGTTATTGTAGTGAGCAGCCCACCCTCCTCCGGGGTGACCTCATCTTAACGAATCACACCTGCAATCGCCCTATTTCCAAATAAGGCCACATTTCGAGCTACTGGGGGTTAGGACTTTAAATTCTTTTTGGAGCCCACGATTCCAGCCAGGATACCTGTTCCATTCTCTTTGCTCCCTCGGCCCTCTTTCCCTGAGAAATACCAGCACTTAATCCTTGTTACAGGCTCTGCTTTTGGGGGAGCCCAGACTGAGGCACTGGGGGCCGGCCTCAAGCTTTGCGGTTCCCCAGCCGTGAGGCCTGATGGACTGTGTCGGGGGATGTGTCGGCTCATCGGGAAATGCAGCAACGCCCTCATCTGGCCTTGTCAGCCTCCCCCTCCCTGACATGGTCCCTGAATAAGAAAATGTCTCTTGACTTGGGTTCCAAATCCCAGTGATCTGGGCTGGATCCCGTGGAGCTCCCTCTTTCCTAAGGTCCAGGGGTTTGGGACAAAGGCCAATTGTTCAAAACCATTAGCACCAGAGGATGGGGTCAGAGAAGTAGAGAGCAAGAGAGAGCATATCAGCCCCCAGTGCCTGGGACCCATCTGGCCCCGGGTGGGGGGCCTGGCTGCCTCTTGAGAGAAAAGCAGAGAGAGGGTGGCCAGCCCAGCATGGGAGGGGGCCAGGCCTGAGTCCTATCACTCCCCAGCTCTTCAGGATCGGAGGTCAAAGGAGAGAGGAGAGCACTAGAAACGTGCGAGCCCTCTGATGACAGTGACGTTGCACAATGGGTCTAGACAGGCCTGGAATCTGCCCGACGCTTCGCCCCTTCCTCCTGGAGGATCTGGGGTACATTAGGAAGGCTTTGTGAGCGAGTTTCACCCTAGAATATTGAAGAGAAGGCCAGGCGAGATGATATTTGTGAAGCCGCTTGATGAATAGTTAAGCGTAACGTACAGGACAGATACAATTTTAAAGGAGATGGAGAGAGCCCTAATTATAACTCCAGGGAAGTTTCATGAATCAGAACTCTCTTTCCTGGATGCTGATTGCTCGGAGGGTGGAGGGTGCTAATTATGTGATGTGGGAAATACCTTCTTTCACATCCAGAACAAGCTGGGAGATATTTTTCTAGGAAGTTTTCCTGTGGACCAGGCAGATGGAATCATCTATCTGAAAATGCTTCCCATTAGGTCACCAGAGCTGCATCGGGCACCTCGGGAGGGAGGCCTGCTGGCGGCTGGAGAGCTCACCTTCCGTGGTAGCCAGCAGCCAACAGGAGACAGAAGCTCCCAAGACTTAAAACAAAACAAAACAAAACAAAACAAAAAACAACCCCCCCCCAAAAAAAAAAAAACCCAAGCTGCAGCCATAAACTGTGTTTACAGCATTCTAGGGACTGAGGGCATCACTGAGGAAGGGAGGTTGCCAGAGTTATTCTTTTCTTTCTTCTTTTTTTTTTACCTGAAAATAAAAGATCACCACCGACCTATGAATCATAAACCGGCAGTGACCGCGAGGCTCACAGCCAGAAGGATTGCTGAGGGCCGTGGAGGCGCCGGCCGGGGGGGCCCCCGGGAGCAGTTTCTCTTCCTGGAAGGGACTCCGGCTTGGTTGCCGTGAAAGCTTTATTTTCTTCTCTCCGGCTTCCTTGCTCATTCGGTTCCAACCTTGCCCCCCTATCATTTTCTTCCCAGGCAGAGCGCACATTCCCGTTTCTGATAATGCTTCCTTCTTATGGCTCTCTCTCCTTTTTAAAAAATTTATTTCTTGATCCACCCACTTTATTTCTGCTTCCTGGGATTGTTTACCAATGGAACGAAAGCTGATACGATGTGAAACATGCCAGAAAGTGCCAGTGCACCGAGTAAAAGGCCCCTCCCTCCTCCTCCTGGCAGCACCCTTCTCCTCCCCCCACCCCAGAGCCGTGGCTGGAGAAAGGTGGGCTAAGGCCCAGGCCACAGAAGCCCCGTGGGTGCCTGGTGCTGGCCTGTCCCGGGACTTGCTGGGCTTGCTGGGCAGGAGGCAAAATACAGAGATCAGGTTTCCTGGGACCACCGAGGTGCCTGGCATGGGGAACCACTGTTAACACTGGATCCCTTCCCTCAGGAGCTCAGGCCAAGGTGGGGAGGGAGATGGCTGAGAGAGGGACTTGGGGGCAGAGGGGTGCCAGACACTCTGGGAGGCAGCCCATACTTGGGGGGCTTGGAGTTGTTCTAGAACCTTCCACAATGCTACTCGTTTCTTCCTCACTTGTCCCCTGAGCCTTGGAAGGAACAGTGGGGCCTCTTGGTAGTTGAGACGCAGGTATGGGAGAAATTTCCTGGGCCCTTTTCCTTCCCACCCGACAGGTTACCTGCAAAGGGCTCGTGGCCGCTCTTGAAGGGAGATTCACTCATCCCCTAGACATTTCCTGAAGTCTTCTGTATGTCAAGCAGGATGTTTAAGCCCACCGAGGCTGGGACAGACTGTCTGGGTTCCAATCCTGCCTCCATCACTTACGAGCTGTGTGACTTAAAAAAAAAATATTTTTTAATGTTTTTATTCACTTTTTGAGAGACAGAGCATGAGCGAGGGAGGGGCAGAGAGAGAGGGAGATACAGAATCCGAAGCAGGCTCCAGGCTCCGAGCTGTCAGCACAGAGCCTGACGCAGGGCTCGAACTCACGGACCACGAAATCATGACCTGAGCCGAAGTCGGATGCTTAACCGACCGAGCCACCCAGGCGCCCGCCTCCTACATTTTTTCAATAAAAATAAGCTCTTCTGGGTGCTGGGCATGCAGAGATGCTCCTGACCCCATGGAGGCTTCACGTGGAGGGTGAAGACAAAGCATAAACATGTGAACAAATAAATGAGAGAACTGCAGGGTCATGAGGAAAATTAAGCCCGCAATAGGATGGAGGGCAAGTGGCAGGTGTGTGTGGGGGACTGTGTTCTTTTAACCAAGGACACTAAGGAAGGTCTTCCAGAGGAGGGGTACCTGCATGGAGATCTGAATAATGACAAGGATCAGCCAGGGAAAGAGCAAAGCAGTGGATTCCAGGCAGTGGGGACAGCACGTGCAAAGGGCTGGTGTGTTGGATGAAGAGAAAGGCGTGGCTGAAGCTGGGGGTGGGGGGACACGGGAGAAGCAGTTTGCACATGAGGATGGCGAGAGGCAGGCCCAGGTCCCGGGGGGTCTAGCAGGCCGACGTCTTTTCTAATTGCAATAAGAGACTATACTCCAGGCCTGCAGCAACAGATTACCACAAACTTGGTGACTTAAAACAGAAATGCATTCTCTCAGAGGTCTGGAGGCCAGGACTCTGAAATCAGCAGGGGCGCCTGGGTGGTTCAGTCGGCCGAGTGTCTGACTCTTGATTTCAGCTCAGGTCATCGTGTCACGGTTTGTGAGTTCAAGCCCCGTGTTGGCCGCTGCGCTGACAGTGCAGAGTCTACTGGGAATTCTCCCTTTCCCTCTCTCTCTGTGCCTCCCCCGCTCACACACGCGCTCTTACTCTCTCGAAATAAATAAACTTAAAAAAAAAAAAAAGATGTTGGTAGAGCCGAGGTCCCTCCAAAGTTCTAGAGGAGGATCCTTCCTTGCCTCTTTGAGGTTCTGATGGCTCCAGCTCTTCCTTGGCTGTGGTCGTTCCTCTTCAGTCTCTGTCTTCACACGGTCCCCTCTCTGTGTCTCTGTGTTCTCTTCTTAGGACACCAGCCATCGGACGTAGATCCCACCGGAAATGCAACTCTTTTGAGATCCTTAATCATATCTGCAGAGACAGTGCCTCTGAATAAAGTCGCATTCACAGGTACCAGGGGTTAGGACTTGGACATATCTTTTTGCGGGGGTGGGGGGGAGCAATTCAACTTGCTGCAGAGGCTGCTGGTAGTTTAAGCAACCTCAGGCAAGGCCACAGTTGGATCAAGAGAGCAACGAGACCTCTCTAAAATCATGTCTGAACATAGACAACGTGTGGATACGGTCCAAACCACAAGATGAACCAGACATCCCCCGTCCTGGCTAATGTGACTCTTTTTTTTTTTTTAATAATTTTTTTTAACATGTATTTATTTTTGAGAGAGACACAGTGTGAGCAGGGGAGGGGCAGAGAGAGAGAGGGAGACACAGAATCAGACGCAGGCTCCAGGCTCTGAGCTGTCAGCACAGAGCCCGATGTGGGGCTCGAACCCACGAAAAACAAGATCATGACCTGAGCCGAAGTCAGACGCTTAACCGACTGAGCCCCCCAGGCGCGCCCCCTCTTTTTTTTTTTTAAATCAACATCAGCTCTAGCTTTGCTCCATCTCTGTCATCTTCCGGAGAAGAATAATTAAGATGCCCAATCACAGCATTACCCCTGACGCCTGAGAGCATCCAATCCAGAGCAAACCTTGCTTTCTTGAGCCCCCACCCCCACACCAAATCTAAACCTCCATCCTGTAGTAGGTCCTAACTGAGATGGCCTAGGGTTCCCGGTAGTGTGTGCTCACCCTTGTTGCATCAAATTAACAGACCCGATTTTGTTTCATCCACAGTGTGCTCCCGGTGGCCACAGCTTGAAGGACAGCATGGGCTTCATGGCCGTGGGACCTGCGTGGTCCACAGGGCTCTGCACTGAGAAGGACCTCGCACTTGGTTTAATGCTGTGTGGCCACCATATTGAAATCCTTAATTTTTGAACGAAGGGCTCCTGGTGTTCATTCTTCACTGGCTCTTGCAAGCTCTGTAGCTGGTTCTGCTGAAGAGCATTGACAGTGGCTAATGGCAGGGTCCTTGTGGTAGAGAGAGTGACGAGTGGGTGGATGCGGGACTTTTTGGCCCGTACACGTAGGACTGGCTGCTAGTTGGGATTTGAGTTGGGGAATGCAAAGAAGAGAGAGAGAAAACTCCGAATTTTCTCCTGGGCTGGGAGTGCCCTTTACCAAAATGGGAAATATTGGGTGGTCAAATCAAGCAGGTTTTGCAGTGGGTGAGGGGTTGGGTCAAGAGTCTTGATCTGGTGAAGATACACTTCTGATCAATTGATCGTACATTAAGAATAGGCATGCAATGTTACATTTTAAAGATTGGTAACTCAGTGTTGCACTACAGTTTTGCAAGATATCACCATAAGGCAGGAAGGAGGGGAGAATGGAATAAAGGGGACATGGGATCTCTCCATATTATTTCTTACAACTGCATGTGAATCTACAATTATCTCAAAATTAAAAGTTTAATTAGAAAAATTGGTGACCCAGAAAATCAGGATGTGAACGGATTGATAGGCGGCTCCAGGCAGGTGTTACTCATTTGTATTCATAAGTTCTTAAATCTGCAAGGGGCTTGGGGGCAGCTCACACAGGGGACGAGGTGATGGGGCCGTACGTGGTGTCAGAAGGGCCAATGGTGGCCACTGTGGCACCTGAGTGTCCTTCCTGGTGTCTCAGTTGGGGGCTCATCTCTCCAAGGCACTGCCAGTAGACCGAGGAAAGTTCTTTGAGGAAAGTGACCTGGGCGCTCGGCTCCTCTATCAGTCTCCGGTCACTTCAGCAGCAGGTGGGCCTGGGGTGCTTTGGGCCTGGACACCGTGAGGAGGAATGGAGGCCAGAATGGCTTCTGTTGGTCTCCACGTTTATGCTTCCATTTAGTTAGACTCAGGCTCCCAGGGGTGGGGGTGGGGGCAGCATCTCATCTTGATATTTGCAGATTTATTCACGGAACTCCCCACACATCTGGATGAGAATATATGACTTGCCCCCCAGAGGAAATAGTTAAATGAATCGCTAAAGCACAAAATGTTCCCGTAAAATTGCTTCCATATTTTATTAGATGCAGATGAGCATGAATTATTGTGAAGCCAACAGGAGGGTTTGCAAATTGGGTTCTTGCCTTTCCATAAACAGTTCTTCCACACCTAGATCATTATGGAAAGGCTTTAATGAATGTTGGCTTGTGATGGGGGCATTGAATAATTCATTCACCTGTCCACCCATCCACCCATCCATTCATTCATCCATCCATCTGCCCATCCATCCAACATTTATTGGGCACCACTGTATGCCAGGTAATGCAAGCTAACCTATAGTTGCAGGTGCCATTTTCACTGACCCACTTTAAACGAGTCCTCTTGAGATAAGGTGACTTGGGGTTTGAATGTCCTGAGAGGTTCACTTTTTGGGGGGAAGGGGCTCCCTTTCACGTATCTCAGGGGGCCACTGGCCACACAGATTTTCTTTCACGTATGCCTCCACAGTTGAAAATGCTATTTGGGGGCACCTGTGTGGCTCAGTTAAGCGTCCGACTCTTGATTTCGGCTCAGGTCGTGATCTCACGGTTCATGAGTTCAAGCCCCACATGGGGGGGTCTGCGCTGACAGCGTGGATTCCGCTTTGGATTTGCTCTCTCCCTTCCTCCTCCCTCTGCCCCTCCCCTGCTCATGCTCTCTCACTCTCTTTCAAAATAAATAATAAACTTGGAAAAAAGAGAAAATGCTACTTAACCTTAAATTCCTCTTTCTTAAACACCGGCTCCTTGGTGTCAAGGTGTGAAATTTCTTGGAGGAAGAATGGACACAGTTGTGCAAACCTGGCTTTGAACTGATTGGCTTCTCACATTCTGTGTGGCTCTGCCGAATTGATCCCAGCTGGGCGCCCGAAGGGGTCTGCTTTCTGCTTGGAATGCCCGGCTCGGGGCAGGGAGCAGGGGTGGGGGGGTGGGGACTGGGGATGAGAGGACACGCACCATTTCTCTTCCTCTGTCTGGAAGTTAAGCACAACAGTGTGGCTTGTAGGATTACTGGGAACCTGAGCAACCGGGGAACCATTCCCACGCTCCCTCAGTCACCATGGGAGGAGGCGGGCAAGGGGAGTAGTTTCTCTGCTCGCCTTGGTCTGAGCTGGACACGGGAGTGGTGGCTGCCCGTGACGTGGTCTGGCAGGTGCTGGCTCAGTGGAGAGCTGGGTCCCAATGGGGTGAGGACTTCTAGGGTTGTTGGGGGCACTGAGCGCCGTCATTCGGTGGCGGGGTGGGGTGTGGGGTCTGCCCCCAGGAGGGTTTCTTGAGGAAAATCAACAAGTGGGAAGAACCCCCAGACGTGTCCCCTGTCGCACGGAAGCCCTTTACCTTGTGGGCATAGAAACAGCTCGGAGAGACCAATAATGCGTCCAAGATTACCCGGTGAGTGGTGGAGACTGGGTTTAACTTGCTACACTCCCCTGCACCACGGCTCCCCAGACAGGGACTGTGTGTTGATCCCTTTTCAAAGGCAAAAAGGTGTTGTGAAAAAATGTTTCGGGAGACATCTGTGAGGAGACGGCCGGGCAGAGAAAGATGCTTCTCGCTGCATCTGTTTTCAGGTGAGTTAAGGTGTGGAGAAGAATGACCGGGCAAAGTCTGGAAGCATCTTCTCCCATCTGAAGGCCGCAGTCCATGACCAAGCTGGGCAGACACAGTGGTCACCCTCTTGATGACAAATAGTGGGTGCCTGGGTTGCTCAGAAACTCGGGAAACCGAGTTGTTAGAAACGGGCATTCAAACTAAATTCTCCCGTTGTCCAGAGGGCTCAGGGAGCAGATGAATGGGCGGGAAGGAGGAGGAGCTGTCTGCTTCTTGTCAACTGAATGCTTCTCAGAAGCCCTTTTGGTTCAAACTTTCAAATTACACTGGGGAAAAAAAAAGATCTCTAGAACGTCTACCTTGGTAAATAGCGAAAGATAAATACAGGATCCTGTGGTGTTTCTGGGTCAGGGTTTTTACTTGTGAAGTCTCAGCGTGGTGTTCTGGAAACACCCTGGTCTCAGCATCAGAAGACCCAGGCTGAGGGTGGGCTGGTCTGCTGGCTGTGTGACTTTCGGCAGGTCACAATGCACTAAGTCTTTCCTTCATGACAGCAGAAGAGAGTAGCATTCGCTCTGTGGATGGTCCGAGGGTGTTGTAAAGCTCACACTGAATGAGCTTCTCACCTTGACTTCCAGATCCCTATGCAAACATAAATTGCTGTAATCAACCAGAGGGGAGAGGAGACAGGACCAAATGTCTTCTTTAAACCCAAGTTAGGCTTGCTTATTAGGTAGAGTTCTCCAGAAAAACAGAACCAATAGGATCTATCTATCTATCTATCTACCTACCTACCTACCTACCTACCAACCTATCTCAAAGGAGATTTATATAATGAGGATTTGGCTCATGTGACATGGAGGCTGAGAAGTCCCACTAACTGCCATCTACACGCTGGAGGCCCAGAAAAGCGGATGGTATAGAAGATCAAATGAGAAGTGATATTCCAGCTCAAGCAGTGAGTCAGGAAAAAAGTAGCAAATCCCTCTTTCCTCCGTCTTCCGCTCTGTTCGGGCCCTCAGTGGATCAGATGAGGCCCACCCACACGGGAGAGGGCCATCTTCTTTCCTGAGTCCACACCTTCAAATGCGAATCTCATCCAGAAACACCCTCACAGATACTCCCAGAAATCACGTTTCATCCGGGCACCCCATGGCCAGTCAAATTGACACATAACATTACATTGACATCACCATCTGGAAAGTTTCTTCTTCTCATTCATGAAACTGGAGGCACGGTCTTTGGCAGCTCGGCTCGTTTCCTGAGGCAAGGGAGGAAACGGGAGCTCCGGGGAGGCTGTCAGGGATGAGGATTCCAGACGCCAAAAGATGGGAAGGGCACGTGAGGAAACACCAATGTGCAATATTCTTTAAGAGTCATAGCATAGATCAAAATATCTTTCTTTTTTTAATTTGAGAGAGAGAGAGAGAGTGGGGGAGAGGGACAGAGGGAGAGAGAGAATCCTAAGCAGGCTCCATGCTCAGTGCAGAGCTGGGCACAGGGTTTGATCCCGCAACCCTGGGATGATGACCTGAGCTGAAATCAAGAGTCAAATGTTCGACCGAATGAGCCACCCAGGTGCCCCAGATCAGAATACCCTTTTTTTTTTTTGAGAGAGAAAGAGAGAGGGCACAAGGGACAGAGAGAGAGAGAGAGAAAGTATCCCAGGAGGGGTAGAGAAAGAGAGAGAGAAGTGGGGCTCACCCAAAGCAAAGGTCAAGTTCACCCGAAGCAGGGCTCGTGTTCACCTGAATGGCACTCGAGCTCACTCAATGTGGGGCTTGAACTCACGAACCATGAGGTCATGACCTGAGCCAAAGTCAGATGCTTAACAACTGAGCCGCCCAGGGGCCCCAGAATATCTTTTGATAGTTTTTATGCAATGGGTGTGTTTCTTTGAAGATGATGCCACCTGGAGCCTCCAGATGGACTCGGATTGCATTTAGACAGCTACCCTCAGGATCTGAGATCTAGGTGCTGTGTTCAGGTGCACCCCCTATTATACATAATCGCTCGGCATCTGAGCTATTGTATCATAAAGAATCTGACTGGTCTTTGTTCTCATCCCAGGAGGGAACTTCTAAATTCTTGGGATTTTCTGAGTTGATAGGAGTGTGTATTATTCATGATGGCCTCCTTGGATGACACCTGAGTTTATGTTAATGAAATGGCTCAGGATGGGGGCTGGCCGAGCCAGAGAGAACACCCATGTGATTAGCAGACTGGAGCCTTGGGCCAATGATACCAGCTTGCTATGGTCCGAATGTTCGTGGCCCCCCCAGTTCCTATGCTGAGATCCTAATTCTCAATGTGATGGTTTTAGAAAGTGGGGCCTTTGGGAGGTGACAGGGTCTTGAGGGTGGAGCCTCCGTGAACGTGATGGTGTCCTTATAAAAGAGACCCCACAGAGTTCCCTCGCCCCTTTGGCCATGTGAGGACACAGTGAAAAAACGGCCATCTCTGAACCAGATGAGACAGGAATCTGGTTCACGCCAGACGCAAGGCTGGGCAAAGCTTCCTGTTGTGCCAGAAGGTGACCTGCCCAGATTCCAAGGGGAGGGGGTGCGGAAGCCGAGTTTTCAAGTCCCTCCCACACCTTGCCCGACGTGGCTCCTCATCTGACTGGTCCTGATCTGTATCCCTTATAATAACACTATAAGCAGGAGTATAGCACTTACCTGAGCTCTGTGAGTTATCCTAGCAAATTCCTAAACCTGATGGGGGTCATGAACCCCCCCTCCAGATTTGTGGCCGGTGGGTCAGAATTGCATGTGGCCTGGGGATCCCTGAGCCTGTGGCTGGTGACGGACGTGGGGGCAGTCTTGCCCTGTGGACTCCATGCTCATTCCAGGTGGTTAGAATTGCATCACGGTAGCTGCAGAGCCAAGAGAACAAACGCCATATCTTATTTCATCTTTTTTCAACCAAAAAATATTTTCCGAGAGCTTATTTTGTGTCAGGCATGGTGGTGGGCACACACATACCACCTCACCGTCGAATGTCATGTTCCCAAAGGAATTCGTGAAGCTTAGAATACCGCTAGTGTCAAAGGGGCGATGTTGTGAAAAACACACTGAGATCGGAATTACTATTTTTAGGAGGAGGCACAGATTTGGAGGGCCAGATTTCCATATAAATTCATTAAACCAAGGAAGTCTAAAAGCTTCGTGACGTTAAGGGCTGGGAAGTAATTTTCAGCCTTGCCTTAAGAGGTATCCCATTCGTGGGGGGCCTGGGTGGCTCGGTTGGTCGGCTCTTGATTTCCACTCAGGTCATGATCTCAGGGTCGTGGGATCGAACCCCGCATCAAGCTCTGCACTGAGCATGGAATCTGCCTGAGATTTGCTCTCTCCCTCTGTCCCTCTCCCCCATTTGCTCACTGTCTCTCTCTGAAAAATAAATAAATAAAGAGGTATCCCATTTGTGAAGAACTTAGAGTTGTTTCCCAATGGAGAACGGGAGCCTCACTCTGTCCCTAAGGTCTCCTGCGACGTGTCGGTTGTGGTGAGTTTGCCATAGGGGGATCTCACACTGTGAGCTCAGGGTAAGCTGTCAGCAGGGGCATGAGGACATGGCATGTGGAGAGCAGGAGGAAGGGCTTGGGGACGTCCTGAGTCCTCAAGGGGATTGGGGGGGGGGGCAGGCAGAGACGCACTGGTGGATGAGAGTCTGAAGATCCACATGGGAGGTGTTCCTGGCCTGGAAGCCAAGGTCTCGCTTCTGAGGTGGACAGTCTCTCGGTCCCACAGGAGCATCTGGCTGGGCTTCATTTGTCAAAGGCCATCTCAGCCGATGGGGAAAATGAGTCACTATGGACTCCCCCCCTTCCCCATCGTGGGCAGTTGAATGAAATTTGAACAAAATTTGGAGATCCAGGCACGGTGGGCCCGGTGTGTATGAGAACTTCCTGGAGGCAAGAATTGCTGTGAATACATTAGATTTCCTTACAAAATGAGGGTCTCCGGATTCTCACGGTGGCACTCACCAGAGTCGAGGATGGAAAAGAGCCCCTTTCAGCAGCCTGCAGGATCAGTGAAGAGGATGTGTGCTGAGCACCAGGCAGGCCTGCAGAAGTCACGCGGGTGGGCCCAAGCCTTCGAGGCAACCCAACAAGTCTTGTAGGGGGTGGGGTGGTCAGCAATCCCCTCAGAGGCAGCCGGGGCTGGAGGGAGGTATGAGGTCTCCAACAACTGAACAGAGTGGTAGGGTGGGTCAGGAGTGGCATTTCTGGGTGGTCTGACCTCCTACGCCCTGGTATTTCACAGATGCACCACTCAGGGACTTTTCAGAAATCTGGGAGCGGGGATGGCCCGATGCCTTCTTCAGGCCTGACAGCAAGAAACACCCAGGAGCTGGGGCGCCTGGGTGGCTCAGTCGGTTGAGTGTCTGACTTCGGCTCAGGTCACGATCTCCTGGTTCGTGGGTCCAAGCCCCGCGTCGGGCTCTGTGCTGATGGCTCACAGCCTGGAGCCTGCTTCGGATTCTGTGTCTCCCTCTCTTTCTGCCCCTCTCCTGTTTGCACTCTGGCTCTCTCTCTCAAAAAATAAACATTAAACAACAACAACAAAACACCCGGAGGCCAATAGTCCCCCCCACCCCCCCACCAAGGGAAATGGCTGGCTGGCTGTGCCTCCCTCTTCTGACACCAGACACAGAGCCTGGAGGCTGGAGAAGAAATAGCTCCCTCAAGAGGTCTGATGCTTGGGAAATGTCAGACTCCCCGGGCTCTTCAACCCTCTGCGAGGAAATGCGAGGGGTCAGCCTGGTGGGGTCGGACAGCATCGCCAGAGGCCCCTGAGAGGAAGCGAAGATGTGTGTGTGCAAGCATGAGTCCATGCAAGCATGTGTGTGCAGGTGTGAGTGTCCGTGTGTGAGGGTGAATGCGTGCCTGTGTACCAGTGTCTGATGAGTGTGCACAGGTGCTGTATGTTTGAATGATGTGTGTGTTTGTGTATGACCATGTGGGTCTGTGGGCCTATGTGTATGAGGGTGAATGTGTGCCTGAGAGGGAGCTCGTATGTGTGTGGCTGTGCGTGTGTGGCAGAGATCCTGATTCACTAATCTCCCAGGATGGGCTCATGCTCAGGACAAAGGAGAACTAAAGGGGCGTGTATTGGAGGAGGGTCAAAGGAAGGGTGCAGATGGATGGGAGGGACTTGGCCCCCCAGGAGGAAGAAAGGATGAGCGGCACAGAGAGTCACATGGATAAGCTGCAGAGATATTTTATTTTGTTTTTTTTACTGATTTTTTTGGAATGTTTATTTATTTTTTGAGAGAGAGAGAGAAAGAGAGAGAGACAGAGAATGAGCAGGGGAGGGGCAGAGAGAGAGGGAGACACGGAATCCGAGGCAGGCTCCAGGCTCTGAGCTGTCAGCACAGAGCCCGACGCGGGGCTCGAACTCATGAGCCATGAGATCGTGACCTGAGCCTAAGTCGGACGCTCAACCAACTGAGCCACCCAGGTGCCCCTACTGCAGAGATATTTTAGCAGATTCCAAGGGTGGGCAATCCTGGGGAGAGAAACAGATGTCTAGGGAGAATTCTAAGGAAATTTTCACGTGATGTTTGGTGCAACCCCCCGGCTTCCCGTGATAAATTCAGTTTTAAAGACCTACATTAGTACACTCTGCACAGTGACTGGTCTATGTGGACAGCCTGACATATTTGGGTTACACAAGGTAATAAGGGCCCAGTGGCCATCTCTCAGGGACATCCTGCTGTTTAAATCCCAAAGGACACTTAGAGAACCTGGATGTGGCTTTGTTGAGAGATAAGGCCTTGAAGGCCCATCAGGAAAGGGTAAGCCTCCGAGGAGAAACCCAAAGGAAAGGAGAGGAATCAGCACTCTCCCGAGGGAGCCAGGGGGAACATGGGAGCCATGCCAGGAACTGCAAAGACCCAGGATGTGAACAGCATTTGCATTAGAAAATCAAACTCACACCAGCTCCACCGTTAAATATTTCCTGACTAATGTGACTAAAAGGCCAGAGGCAGGAAGGCGTCAGCGTGGGTTTGATTTAGTGCTTCTAAGGTGTCATGGAGAGTTTCCTCCCATCTCTCCGCTCTGCCTTCTGCAACAAAAGCTTTATTCTCAGTCAGCTCCCCCTCATGGCTCCACATCATCTACCTCACTTCTTCACGCCCTGTCATCTGGACGGTGACGGGACTCTCTGTCCCGTATCTAAGCCTGAGATCCAACCTGACCAGACAGTAATGCCTGTGGCCAGGGAAATGGAGATGCCAATGGGCTTCTGTCCACTGAGACACCAACTGAGCCAGCCTGTGGTGGGTTGAGTTGCGCCCCCCCTTGATTCACATGTTGACGATCTAACCCCCAGGATCTAAGAATGTGTCTGTGGAGATGGCGCCTTCAGAGGGGGTAATTAAAGTAAAAAGAGGCCACTGAATGGGTCCTGACCCAACAGGACTGGGGTCCCTATAAGAAGAGGCCATCAGGACACAGACATGCACAGAGGGATGACCATGTGGGGATACAGGGAGAAGACGGCCATCTACATGCCAAAGGAAGGGGCCTCAGAGGGAACCAGCCCTGCTGACCCCTTGATCTCAGACATCCAGCCTCTAGAACTGCAAGAAATACATGGCTGATGGTTAAGTTCCCCATCTGTGGTACTTCATCATGGCGGTCCCTGCAAACATTAGCACACCTCCTCTAGACCTGGGGTGGATTCATTTCCCCAGAGCACATGGACCACACCAGGCAAGATGGGTGGCCAAATGGGAATCTGGGTTCTGTTAGGAAGAGGGACCCAGAGTAGATCCCACAAATGCACCCACCCCCATGACGGAGGAGTAGAAACACTGAAGAATTCCATCCTAAGAAACACTGGGTCCGGTCCGTTAAACCCCAAGATTCTGAAACCCTCACCATTTGTTCTGGGCCCCCGGCACTCTGGGATGCTCACGTGGGTGTCTGGGGAGCAGGATTCAGGGAGTCTGTCGCTGTCCTCCAGGTGAGGCACTGAGTCGATCCTACCCTGCTCATTGCTCAGTCAGTCCTGGGGGGCTCTCTTGTTTTATTGCTCTTCATCTTTCCCTCACAGATTTCCAGTCCCTGCTCCCACGGCCCTCCTTCTGGTTGGTGCCTCGGATGTCCCGCGAATCTTTGAGAAGATTTGGCTTCGTGTACATGAGCATTTAAACGTGTGCACATGGTGGGCTCTCCATCTTGTGTCTTTGTTGTCTTTTTTTAACTCAGTACCAGATGTTAATACCCAATGACGTTGTCTGTAGGTCTATACTTCTTCCGATGGCCGTGTTGTGTTCCAAGGCAAGTATGTGCTGTGATTCCTCTTTTCTCCAGGGCGGGAGGACACGGGGTGCCTTCCGTTCCCTTCAGGCTCCCCTCCACCCTCTCCTCCTGCTCTGTGCCCAGTGGGATGCCACATATGAACCCAACAATGGGCTCCTTGCTCTCTGGCTTCTGATTGGGTGTGGCCAAAGAGAAGTCCCAAGAGGGGCTGAGGGGGGTGAGTGGAGAGGGACAGAGGGGCAGGACATTTCTTTCTGGGGATCCTTCTGGCAGCAGACCCATAGCTGGCTGGATCCTGCTTGTCCACACAACGCTTGGCCAAACCCAAATGGCCTCGGTATCATCTCTGCTGCTCTGAACCTGGGGCTTCTGCATTATCTCTGGAGTTTTCCTTGTCCCCACACTTTTGTAAACAGTCCCTTTATAAATTAACCCTCCTCAAAGGATCCTGATTTGGGCATGCCATCTGTTTCCTGCTAGGACTCTGAGGGATCCAGCCTGGGTTCCCTCCACAACATGCCATCTCCAGCAGGGTTATGATGGGTGTCCTGGTGCGGGTCCCCTCCTGGGGTGTGTGGCCCCAACGTGAGAGGCAGCCCTCCGGAACAGAACCAGACACCTCACTTCATCAGTGCTGTTCGGCCCGCTATGCTGGAGAACTCCCAGTGTTCCCTGTCTTCATCCACATTTAATATCCTATTTGGTATCCTATTTTCTGATAGCTGTCAATCTGGTGGATAAAATTGGTATCTGCATCTCTGTTTTTTTCTTTTTTAAGTTTATTTATTTTGAGAGAGAAAGAGAGAGAGAGAACAGGGGAAGGGCAAACAGAGAGGGAGAGAGAATGAATCCCAAGCAGGCTCTGTACTGACAGTGCAGAGCCCAAGATGGGGCTCAAACCCACAAACCAGGAGAGATCATGACCTGAGCCAAAACCAAGAGTCGGACGCTTAACAGACTGAGCCACCCAGAAGCCCCTGCATCTCTGTTTTCATTTACTTGTCGGCTACCTGGATTTTGCCTTTGCCTGTTCGTGACTTTTATTACATCTGAATGTTTTGGTCTTGTGCCTTGGTTCTATTGAAACATACTCTGGGGGTGGGGGAGAGGGTGGGGAGGGCGGGGGGATTATCCAAGCTATGAAATATGACTTCCTTGTGTATTTGATAAAATAAAACATTAAAACAAGATGGGAGGGGCCTATTCATAAAATAAGTAATTCACACAAAAAACTATTACTTTTAGGGGCGCCTGGGTGGCTCAGTCGGTTAAGCATCTGACTCTTGGTTCCGGCTTAGGTCATGATTTTACGGTTCAGGAGTTTGAGCACCTGCGTTGGCTCTGTGCTGACAGCTCAGAGCCTGGAGCCTGCTTCGGATTCTGTGTCTCCCTTTCTCTCTGCCCCTCCTCTACTTGTGCTCTGTATCTCTCTCAAAAATTTTTTTTACTTGTTGTTTTTAAATGGGGGGTGGGTGGGGTGCAATGTTGGGCAGCACAGTCCTGGACACAAGCAAGCGAGGGCGGGTAGCCTCCAGGTTCTGGGCCCCACTGCATGGCTGCCTGGGACCTAATAATGCTACTTGCTGCGGAGCCTGGCCGGCTCTGGGGGAAGGACGACTGGGCAGGGAGTTACTTTACTTTCCAAGACTCTGAGCAGAAAGGCTGCCTGTTGGAGGAGTCAGCCCTGGCTTCGTGCCTTGCAGTGTAGTCCTGGGAGGCGACCAGTGGGCATCTCTGTGGCTGAGGGCTAAGCAGTGCAGGCAGTTCTGGACACGTCTCTGTATTAGCACCACAAAGGGGCAGCTTGAAACAACAGGGATTTATTCTCCCAGGGTTCCAGAGGCCAGAAGTCCAACATCAAGCCATCAGCAGGGTCACATCCCCTACGAAGTCTCCAGGGGGAGAATCTCTTCTTGCCTCTCCAGCTTCCAGAGGTTCCTGGCAGCTCCTGGCTGTCCCCCAGGCTTATAGACCTCACTCTAGTCTCCGCCCGTCCTGTCCTGTGGCTCTCTAGGTCCCCTTCTGTCTCTTAGAGGAGATTCTCACTGGATTAGAGCCACTGTAATTCAGTATGGCCTCAGCTCCAGTCTCAATCATTCTTCTGCAAAGACCTGATTTCCAGATAAGGTTGAGCTCTGGAGGTCATGGATTTGGGGGACACCATTCAACTTCTTCTGCCCTCTAAATGTACATCAACTGGCAGACAGACCAAGGGCCCAGAAGAGGCCACTGCCAGTGTTATCACAGCAGAGCTGGGGAGGACAGGGAGGCTAGCCCAACGGGAAGGGGAAATATTTATAAATTCCTGACCCCTGTCCCCAAGCAGAGCAGGCCCAGAGCCACTGCCCCCTTTACTGTGATGATATGTCACGCTCCTGGAGAGCCCTTGCTTTCCCATTGTCTGAAGTTCCTCGGGAAGAGGCCTCACCATTTATGTAAGGCCTAAAGAGACTATTTGAGCAAGGCCCAAATGGGTCCAACAGGGAGGGGATGACAGAATGTTCTCTTTAGCCTTCCCGGCCACAGCAGGGTTCTGAGCAGAGAGCAGGATGTTCATTCTGGGCTGGAGCAGAGGGCTGGATGAGGTCCACACCACCCTAGGGACGCCTCATACCTGCCACATCACCCCAAGCAGAGAAAATGCGTCCCACAGTTAAGCCAGGTGGGGGCGCTGGATTTCAAAGGGCAAAAGGCTTCTGTCTCCAGGCAACTTGTAATTCTTTTGTTCAAAGAATAAAAGCGAAGCTGGACTTCACGCTATAGTACAAAGCTGTAATCATCAAGACAGTATGGTACTGGCACAAGAACACTCAGATCAATGGAACAGAATAGAGAACCAGAAATGGACCCACAAACATATGGCCAACTAATCTTTGACAGAGCAGGAAAGAATATCCAATGGAATAAAGACAGTCTCTTCAGCAAGTGGTGCTGGGAAAACTGGACAGTGACATGCAGAAGAATGAACCTGGACCACTTTCTCACACCAGACACAAAAATAAACTCAAAATGGATGAAAGACCTCAATGTAAGAAGGAAGCCATCAAAATCCTTGAGGAGAAAGCAGGCAAAAACCTCTTTGATCTTGCCCGCAGCAACTTCTTACTCAACAGGTCTCCGGAGGCAAGGGAAACAAAAGCAAAAATGAACTATTGGGACTTCATCAAAATAAAAAGTTTCTGCACAATGAAGGAAACAATCAGTGAAACTAAAAGGCAACCAATGGAATGGGAGGAGACATTTGCAAATGACATATCAGATAAAGGGTTAGTATCTAAAATCTATAAAGAACTTCTCAAACTCAACACCCAAAAAACAAAGAATCCAATGAAGAAATGGGCAAAAGACATGAATAGACACTTCTCCAAAGAAGACATCCAGATGGCCAACCGACACATGAAAAAATGTTCCACATCACTCATCATCAGGGAAATACAAA
Source organism: Panthera uncia (assembly GCF_023721935.1). Classification (NCBI taxonomy): domain Eukaryota; kingdom Metazoa; phylum Chordata; class Mammalia; order Carnivora; family Felidae; genus Panthera; species Panthera uncia. The sequence goes on along the minus strand of NC_064815.1, from coordinate 28,697,043 downwards.
TCAAGACCACAATGAGATACCACCTCACACCTGTCAGAATGGCTAACATGAACAACTCAGGCAACAACAGACGTTGGCGAGGATGCGGAGAGAGAGAATCTCTTTTGCAAACTGGTGCAGCCGCTCTGGAAAACAATATGGAAGTTCCTCAAAAAACTAAAAATAGAACTACCCTACGACCCAGCGATTGCACTACTAGGCATTTATCCACAGGATACAGGTGTGCTGTTTCGAAGGGACACATGCGCCCCCATGTTTATAGCAGCACTATCGACAATAGCCAAGGTATGGAAAGGGCCCAAATGTCCATCGATGGATGAATGCATAAAGAAGATGTGGTCTATATACACAATGGAGTATTACTCGGCAATCAAAAAGAATGAAATCTTGCCATCTGCAACAACGTGGATGGAACTGGAGGGTATCATGCTAACTGAAATGAGTCAGAGAAAGACAAAAATCATATGACTTCACTCATATGAGGACTTTAAGAGACAAAACAGATGAACCTAAGGGAAGGGAAATAAAAATATAAAAATAGGGAGAGGGACAAAACAGAAGAGACTCATAAATATGGAGAACAAACTGAGAGTTACTGGAGGGGTTGTGGGAGGGGGGATGGGCTAAATGGGTAAGGGGCACTAAGGAATCTACTCCTGAGATCATTGTTGCACGATATGCTAACTAACTTGGATGTGAATTAAAAAAATAAATTAAATAAAGCGTAGCTTAACAGAATAAAAGCAGAGCTTAACACCGGAGAGGGGAGTTAGGCACCAAAGAAACCAGAACAGGTTTCCTCTTTGCCTTTCCTCCCCGGAGAGTCTGGTGAGCACCGCGAACACGTACTGGGGCCAGAGCAGAGGGCCAGGTCCTGTTGCCCACATCCATGGGCCGGTAAAGGGGGGAGACCATCTCCCCAGGCAGAGAAGCAGGAGGCACGGTCCCGTCTTCCCTAGTCCAAGGCCTCTGCCGGTCTTTGGTTTCTTAGTGATGGCAGCCCTTGACGATCACAGTGGTCACTGGCCTGTCATGACCAGGGATGGAGGAGGGAGGACCAGGAGGATGCTGCCCTCACAGTGTCTCCTGGGAAGGCGGCAGTGAGAGCAGAATTTCCTACTTTGTGGGCCAAGCTGGGAGCGGAGGAAGGCGCTCAGTGGGGGCTGGGGGTGGACTCCCCTTGGAGACTACCAAGGTTCAGGGTCTGCCAGGACACGGTTGGGCCTGGGGCCTTTGGCACCACAAGGACTCAGCCCTGACAGCAGGTGGTGTTCAGGGTGACTCCTTTCCTGGCTGTGCCTCCACTAAGCACTGCAGAGGCCTCCTGGGGACCAGTGTGTCCCCAGGGGCAGCCATGTCTTCCCCGACCTTAGTCTGGGCTGCTGCCCCAGCTGGCCTGGCTTCCACCTGTCTGGGGTCTGGTTCTCCAGCCTGCCGGCGAGTCTGTGAGTTCCCCACTACCTTTTCCATCCATTCCCTTCTCTCATCAAATTAACCAGAGTTCATTTCTGTTGCTTGCAATTCAGAGGCTGGCTGACCCGGGAGGGAATGCGGCATGGTCAAAGTCAGATGTGGAAAGGGGTCCAGGGTGCAGGGCAGGGAGCCCCTCGGGAGAGGGCAGCCAGGGTTGGGCTGAGGCAGGAGCCCAGGGCCCAGGCCAACGTGGTGGGTGCCTCCGGTGAGGGAGGACAGCGACGGCCCAGCGCAGGGAGGGTGGCCGGCTCTCCCCAGGTCTGCCAGACACGGCTCAGGGAACGCAAGCCTGACATCAGCCCCCCACTCGCGATCCGATTCCAGGCATGCTGGGGCTCCTGGTCCTCCCTTCCCTGACTACTCAACTGGCTGTGTGACCTTGGACATCATCTCCCCTCTTTGTGCCTCATTCCTCTTGCATCTCAGTGGGGTGGTTCTGGTTTTGGGGTTCCTAGGAGGCAATCTTCTTACCTTTGCTCTCTGCGACTGAGTTGGTCCAGCGGCGAGCAGCCTCTACACGCGTTCTGCCCGTGACCTGGAGGCAAGCTGGAGGCCGTGGATAAGAAGCCTCAGGGGGCACCTGGGCTGCTCAGTTGGTTAAGCTCCTGACTTCGGCTCGCGGTTCGTGGGTTCAAGCCCCGCGTCGGGCTCTGTCCTGATGGCTCGGAGCCTGGAGCCTGCTTCAGATTCTGTGTCTCCCTCTCTCTCTGCCCCTCCCCGCTTGTGCTCTGTCTCTCTCCCTCTCAAAAATAAGTAAACAGTAAAAAACCTAAAAATTAAAAAAAAAAGAAGTGTCAGAATTCAGGTGGGGCCCAGCCCAGCTGGGGAGTGGAGCGGGCTTTCCTCTCTGTCTCCTGGGTGCGCAGAAGGGCTGTCCTTAGGGGGACAGTGTGGCTGGCCCTGGAGTTGGGAGGGAGATGAGCTCAGGATTGCAGATCTCGAATAAGGGGGTAGATCTGAGGAAAAGCAGGAGGATTTGAGGGTCATTGAGACGACTTCCCAGGGGGTCCCCAAGGTATAACAGGGCTGGATGGGGGCCCAACCCAGGCCCCAGGAACGCCCCCTGCCTGCAGGTATAAATAATGAACCTCCGCAGCTACTTACAAAACAGCATGTGGAGAATGCTTGTGGATTCTCTTTGATTTCTCCTTATCACCTGTGGAGGGTCTGCCTCGTGTGCCCACCTGCTGCGGAAGCGAAGGCTCCACGCTGGGGGTTTGGGGCTTGGCTGAGCAGATTGCCCCAGAGGCAGCCAAACCTCCAGGCTTCTGCTTGGTCCGTGTGTGCCCAGCCAGTCGGGGACCGCTGGGGGTTGCTGCTGGAGAGCCCCTTGCCCTCTGGCCACACGCGTGTTAACGTGTATTACAGACCATCCCAGTCAGGAAAAGAGAAACCACTCTCGGTATTGAAACAAAGTGAATTTGTTGGTAACCCAGGGCGTTGATGAGCAGAGAAGCCAAAAGGGTAACTCAGAGATTAGCAACCCGGAAGCTGCAACCCATCCCCGGGATTGGTAAAACCGACGGAGGATGTGGTTTTACCGAAGCCCAGGATCTGGGGCCGTTTGGCGGCAGGTGGAGCCATGGCAGTGGCTGGTTGCCAGGAGCAGGGATCATGGAGGGAAGGATTGTGCGGAGGGTGCTAGAGCCATGGAGGAGGAGGATCCCTGCTGGAGACCCCGCCCGGGCAGGGGGCAGATCTTGGCTTCTTCCTCTATCCCACCCACCTTACCTTTTTAAACAAAATACAATAAGGGGCACCTGGGTGGCTCAGTCTGTTAAGCATCCGACTCTTGGTTTCAACTTGGGTCATGATTTCACGGTTCGTGAGTTCGAGCCCACATCGGGCTCTGAGCTGATGGTGTGGAGCCTGCTTGGGATTCTCTCTCTCTGTCCTGCCCCTGCTGTCTCTCACTCTCTCTCTCTCTCAAAATAAATAAACTTTAAGTTTTAAAAAAGTTTTTAATGTTTATTTATTTTTGAGAGAGAGAGAGAGAAACAGAGCATGAGTGGGGGGAGGGGCAGAGAGAGAGGGAGAATCTGAAGCAGGCTCCAGGCTCTGAGCTGTCAGCTCAGAGCCCTATGTAAGGTTCGAACCCACCAACTGTGAGATCATGACCTGAGCCGAAGCTGGACGCTCAACCGACTGAGCCACCCAGGCACCACTAAATAGATAAACTTTAAAAAATATTTTAAAAATAAAAAAATTATAATGAAATGCACATAACAAAATTTACCATTTTTACCACGTTTAAGGGTACGGATTAGTGGTGTCAAATGCGTTCACACCACCATCCATCTCTGGAACTTTGTCACCTTCCCAAACTGAAACTCTGTCCCCTCTGGCTCTCCTGTCCCCCCAAACTCCTCCACCCACCCTCGGCTCCCACCTTCTACTTTCTGTCTCTATAGATTTGACTACTTTAGATAACATATAAATGTGATCATACAGTGTCTCCTTGGGACTGGCTTATCACTTACCATAACATCCTCAAGGTTCATCTGTGTTGTAACAGGTGCCAGAATGTCCCTCCTATTTTTAAGAGAGACAGTGAGTGTGTAAGTGGGGGAGGTGCAGAGAGAGAAGGAGACACAGAATCTGAAGCAGACTTCAGGCTCTGGGCTGTCAGCACAGAGCCCAACGCAGGTCTTGAACCCACAGACTGTGAGATCATGACCTGAGCCCAAGTTGGATGCCTAACTGACTGAGCCACCCAGGCACCCCCAGAATTTCCTTCCTTTAATGGCTGAATAATATCCTACTGTATGGATATACCACGTTTTGTTTATCCATTCCCCTGTTGATGGACCCCTGGGTTGCTTCCACATTCTGGCTCCTGTGAATAATACTTCTATGAACATGGGTGGACAAATAGCTCTTTGAAACCTTGCTGTATTTTTTTTATACATATATACCCAGAACTGGCATCACTCAATCATCTATGGTAATCCCGGTTTTTATTTTTTGAGGAGCCGCCATATTGTTTTCATCATGGCTGCACTAACTCACATTCCTGCCTTCAGTGCACAGGGTTCTACTTTCCCCATGTCTTTGCCAACACTTGTTCTTTTCTGTTGTCGCTGTTGCTTTGAATAGTAGCCATCCTAATGGGTGTGAGGTGGTATCTCATTATGATTCTGACTTTTATTTCCCTAAAGATTAATGATGTTGAGCATCATTGTATCACCTTTCAGTCTTGCACTAAACCATTGACTAAACCTCCCATTGACTCCCGTTGACTAAACCTACCTAGAAACCAGAGGGCAAGGGAGCCTGGGAAATGTAGTTTTCTGCCATAGAGAGTGTACAGAGAAAGGCTTAGGATGGGTGGCTGGTGTGTGTGTGTGTGTGTGTGTGTGTGTGATTGTAAAAACAGCACATATCAGTGGCATAAAGGACTTCAGAATCTCCTGTGCCCGTCAGTGTCCTGAGGAGGAAACTGAACTCCAGCAAAGATAAGGGGCCTGCCAAGACTTCACAGAGAGGAAGTGACAGAGCTGGGGTTTGAACCTAGCATGTTTGACTCCTAAACCAGTGCTCTTCCCACTCTGTGATTTCTGTTGCCCATGCGGTGCTGGCAAGAATGGGGATCATGCATTTTCACACCTCAGTGGTTTTGCTTATGCTGGTCCCACTGCTTGGAACGTTGTTTGTTCCCTCCTTTCCCTCCTGTTCCCTCCTTTCCTGTGTAAATAGCAGACCAGCCACAGGGTCCCGTCTTCATTCCATGTTGGGTCCTCAGTGTTTTTCTCTTCCCTGCACACTGTCCCTGTACTTCTGATGACTCTGAGTTTCCTCTAGGAATCTCTTCCTTCATTTTGTGTAGATTCGGGAATGGACACCTCTCTTCCCCAAGCTCATCATTCAATCCATCTTTCTGGTCACAGGGACTCTCATTGAACCCTTGGACAAGAGGCCTTCCTTCCTTCCTTCCTTCCTTCCTACTTCTTTCCCTCCACTGGGGTGGCAAAGCTGTAAAGTTACGACATGGGACAGGCCTGCTTGAGAATGAAGCCAACAGAGGGGAAGACAGGGTCATGGGCTGCAGCATTAGAGGGTCTTGACAACATTGTTTCTATGCCTGGATACAGCTGTGCCTGAAGGCAACCTCACCTATGGGTACTAATAAGTTCCCTCTTTTTGTGAGGCCAATTTGTGTTGAGATTTAAATCACTTACCGCTGGAAGCCATGATGGATATATGTGTGTTGGGTCAATGCCCTGGCTTTCACACACATTCTTGATTTAGTGTTCCTTGGCCGGCAGCTCTGTGGGTCTTGTCCCCAGGACAAGTGGTCCCTTTGAATACCCTATAGCACAGAGACAAGCAGATCAGAAGTTGGTGGGGTACCGTCTGGGGAGTTTTACATCAGGAGGGCGTGCTTTTCCTATCCCCAGGCTTGGTGACTCCCCCGAGGACTATAGGGAGGCGGTGGGTGGTGGGGCTGGGGCTGAACCAGGATGTCGGGCCCTTTGGCCACTTTGCCCAAAGCGAGGCCTTTGGTGAGAGCTATAGGGAGGTTTCCTTGTTAGGCAGGATGACAAAGATATCCGTGTTTCTGAAATGGCCACAGAGCCAAAAGAGCTGAACTTTTGAGGGGGTGGAGTGCTGGGCTCTTTGGTCTCAGTGGTCCTGCACTTGCTGAGACAGGCCTCTCTCTTCCCCAAGCGTCCAGGAGGGCCACTACCGGGCACGTGGTGCTTTGTGCTTCAAGGACAAAGCCGGAATGAAACTCTAGCAGCCCAGTGCCTTGTCAGCTTCGTGCCATTCCCCATCCTCCCTGGGCACTTTGCACATTCAAAAGCTATTTTAGAAGTAGCAGCACATCTGATTCTCTTTAATGCACTTCCAGGCAGCACAGATGTGCATCAATGAGAGAATGTTCCCTGAACCAAAGTGCTTCTGTGGGCCTCATGATCCTCTCCCTTGGCACTCACTCCCAGGCCAAGAGCCTCCTATGAATCATGCATTAGCTTCTGTGATTGCTGTTCAGAGTGGTGGCAACTCTTGCAAAGGGTGAGGGAGCCATTTTACACTGTGGAAGGCAAGGGGTCTGGGGCCCCAGCTGGGAGTGGGGGCAGGGGGCGGAAGGAAGCAGACTCTGTAAGGGGGAGGTGGATGTCTGCTCTTAGAGGCGAAGCTTGCAGCGTCCAGGGCCCTACCACCAGTTCACATGGTGATGGGGCCCTGGCTACTGCTCCTCCCCCTCACGTCTGTATGTGACAGACTTTATCCTGAATGAAGGGAGGATCTGGCACCCGAAGAACTCCCATATGGAGCCCAGCTTATGCGGGGGTGGGATGGGGAGGGAACCCGCAGACACACAATGAAGTGCAGGGTGGGGAGAACTCTCCACAGGTGAGGAGATGACAAACAATGCCTCAGGAGATGACTAATGAGAGAAGCAGAGCCATACAGCAACTCCCAGATCAAAATAATTATACAAAGCTCGTTAAAACACACAAAGACATAAATTAAGCACTGCAGTCGCCTGTCCCTAAAAATGTGTCAGTCAGACAGACAGATGACTGAGGGAAGATGTCTGATGTTTCTGTCGTTTGCAAAAAATACATTATTTTGAATTTGAGGGGGAGGCACAAAAATTCGTGATTTAACGTTTAAAGCAATTTTCAAAGTTTTATTTTTTTCTTTTAAGCTTAAAAATGTCCCTGGAAAAGAACACGAAGACATGTGCTATTAAGAGATGAAAGTCTCTCCCTTTAATGAAATGAAGCAAAAACATGGCTGCAACCAGCCAAGTAGGTATTTCCAACATGGTGGTCTCCTTGGAGAGGGCCCAGTGGTTAATGAGTATTCTTCACTGTGGGGGCAGAACTCACATCCAGTGTTCCTTTACACACTGAAGGCTCTACGCTGAAAACTTCTAGGTTCTTTCTCTGGCTCATCATTTCAACCTGCTTCCTGGGCAGTGTTTCTGTGACTCTGGAAGGAAAGGAGCCTCTCGTCCTCGAAGGGGTACTCCCTCACTCCCAGCACCATCCTGGAATGAGGACTCAAGGCAGACTAGCAGGAGTGGGTCCAGAGTTTGAGAGAGCAGAGGTCTGATTATTTGAGGGATTCCCTTTGAGAAAAAGAATACATAAGTGCAATATGCACTTAGGTATGGAAGTGAATATTTATTTAGAATAAGAAAGGAAATCAGCACAGAGTACTGGATCCCTGGGAATTCAGGTCACTTTCTTCTGCTATCTCTTTAGGCAAATTACTAGCCACATTTGCTGATTTCCTGGCTTTTCTCTCCACTTAGAATGTTCTAGGACTCCCACGATCTTCCAGCTCTCACAGGGGCCCAAGCAAACAAGAGGTCCTGATGCTGGGGCTTCCTGCCTGAAAATCTGTCCCTGGCAATGGGGCTGCCCAGAGAAGTTACATCTCTGCTCTGGCTGGGATTTGCCTCTGGCAGCATCCAGGGTCTGTGAATAAGGCTGGAGGCTTTGGAAACATCCAGAACTCTGGGATTTGGGGACACATGCCTGGAGGTAGCCTGGCATCGTTTTACAATTTCAGTCAATGGAAATCTGGCCAATTGAATCCTACTCTGTTTGGAAATAGATCAGGTAGAAAGAAGGGGAGTGGCAGGCCAGGGCCTGGGGACAGTTGTGGGCAGGCCGTCCAGCTGGGGTCAGGCAGGAGTCATCTTGGTGGAGGCATCAAGGCCAGCTCGCGATGGCCAATCCCTGCCATGGGAGAGGGAACCTCAGGCTGTGCAGGCCCAGAGCCCCCGCTCAGGTTTACTCACTCTCCTTGTTCTGATTCCAGGCTAATCGGGCAAATTTTAGGGCATCAGTCATTCTCCGGGAGGCCTGTCTGTTGGACAAGAAAGGGTAGTTAGTCTGCCAGAAAGCCTGTCCACCCAAAGTGGCCCCCAGTGGTCACCTGGCTCTCGTTGGAGGTCTTCTGAGGGAGAGAGGCTACTGGCCTGTCAACCTGCACACCCAATGGCTGTGTCTCACAGGGCCAACCACTAAATTGGCATTGAGGTTTTTATTTATCAGATTCTTTGAACTTGGTTGGTGCCAGTTCACCCCCAAGACAGATGGATCCATTTCACTGTGCCCAGAAAATCAACGTCTGGTGTGGTGCCAGCTCGATAAATTCACTCAAATGAATGAAAATTAGATTTCTGAGCGGGCTGGGAAGGCTGAACCCAGATACTGGCAGATTCCCAGGAAAAATGGTTGCCTTGTGAGGGCCAATAGGGGGGAGCAGTAGGCCTGTCCTGGGTCCTTTCAGGTGTCAGAGATAGGGTCTTTAAAGAGGTACACACAGGGGTGCCTGGGTGGCTCAGGTCATGGTCTCACAGTTTGTGAGTTTGAACCCCGTGTTGGGCTCTGTGCTGTGAGTGCGGAGCCTGCTTCAGATCCTCTGTACCCACATCTCTCTGTCCCTCCCTCTCTCTCCCTCCCCCCTCTCTCAAAAATAGATAAACATTAAAAAAAAAAAAGAGGTATACGGAATGAGGCAGACAACCAGCTGGGAATGTTGCCTTCAGGGACGTGGAGCTGAGGGTTCTATTAAAGCCCAGCAGAGCTCTCCGCCCAGTGTGCTCCCGGGCCTGTCTTCCTTCCAGACCCTTCTGTGCCCCCCCACTGGCACCATGCTGGCCTGGGAAGGCCCCCTTTGCCCCAGCTGTGCCTCTCTTCACACCATCTCCGGAGTCAACCACTGACACATGTTTAAAGAACACACACAGGCTTTCAAACTCTCTACTGTTGGGAAGTCAACCACCCCCGGCCTTGTGGGAAGAAGCCACTAGGGCCACAGCTGATTACAATTCCATTCACACTTTGTGAGTCAAGATCATGCAGATGTCAACACTGTTCCAAAGAGCCCATGACTGGTGCGCCAGCCCAGTGCAGCACCTCCACAGGAAGCCACCGCTACGGATCCGTGCAAGCTTCAAATGACACACACTCGCCCTTGGCTAAAACTCCCCAAGCGCATTCTAGGAGATTGTAGAGTCGTGGGAAGCAAGTGACACAGCAGGGAAACGGAGATGTGGAGAGGGTCGTTTAACTGTGTCCCATGTCATATGGGCTCAAACAACGTACACTGGAATTGAAAGATCAATGAGGATGAGGCCATTAGGGTAGCCCTCCCCCACATACCTGGCGTCCCTATGAGAAAAGGAGATTAAGGGGCGCCTGGGTGGCTCCGTCAGTTAAGCGACCAACTCTTGGTTTCCGCTCAGGTTCATGAGATCCAGCCCTGTGTCAGGCTCCACGCTGACAGCATGGAGCCTGCTTGGGATTCTCTCTCTCCCTCTCTCTCTGCTGCTTCCCCTGCTTTCTCTCTCTCTCAAAAAAAGATTAACATTAAAAAAAGATTTAAAGAAGAGGAGATTAAGACACAGACACACACACAGGGACAACCATGTGAGGAGATGTCCATGGAGACAAGCCAAGGAGGGGGGCCCCAGGACCCACCAACCCAGCAGACACCCTGATCTTGGACTTCTAGCTTCCAGACTGCGAAAGAATACATGCCTGCAGTTTCTGCCGCCCGGCGTGTGGTGCTCCCTTACGGAGGCCCTGCACGGCCTGATACATGTCTCACCCGTGCTGGCCCCTGGGAGTCCTGTTGACCAGGATGCCGCACACTCCCGGAGCGGCCCTCTTCCTGCCATTCCCTTGCCTTTGAACTCCATCCCTTGCTTACGTGTCCGTGGCAGCTTCCTCGTCTCTGCAGCCAGAGTGGGTTTCCTCAAGCCCACACTGACCACCTTCTGCGCTGGCTAGAAGGCCTGCATGCCTCCCCATGGACGCGAGACAAACCCTAACCTCCTGAACGTGGCTCCCTGATCCCCCTTGTCCTGAGCCTCATGTGCACCACTCCTGCTCCCTGCTTGGCTACAAACTTTCTGCAGTCCTCCACACCGTGCCCTTTCATTCAGACCTCTGTGACTTGGTCGCTGGAACTGCTGTACCAAAGCACCACGGACTAGGTGGTTAAACGACATGGGTTTATCATCTCAGGGCTTCTGGGGGACAGGAGTCCAAGATCTACGTGTGGGCAGGTTGGTTCATTCTGAGGCTGTGAGAGCGAATCTGTCCCAGACCTCTTTCCTTGGCTTGTAGGTAGCTGTCTTCCCTGTGTCCCTCGACGCGGCCTCTTCTACATGAGCATCACTGTGACCACATTTTCCCAAAATTAGGACACAGCACACATTGAATTAGGACCCCCTACTAGATGACCTCATCTTAACTAATTACATCGGCAACGAACCTATTTCCAAATACGGTCACATTGTGAGGTGCTGGGGTGTGGGACTTCAACATATGACATTTTGGGGTCACAATTTAACCCACCGCACTTGGATATGCTATTCCCCCCATCTGACATGTTCTTCCCCTTGATTCTTTCTCTGGATGAGCCACAGTCATCCCGGAGGGTAATCGCTGCCAGGCATCCCCCAACTGCCCTGGGGCGGCCCCAGCTGCCCTGCCAGCCTGCCACCCTGCCCCAACCTTGCCACATCTTCCCTCTACATCCCGCGCAAGCCCCGCCCCCTTCTTGTGGGCCCCGGCCTCGCCCTGTGCACCCCGCCCCCATCCTACTTGCCGGGTCCTTTCCGGAGTGCCTCGCCCCATCCTTGCGCCCCGCCCTATCCGAGGCCTGCCCCACCTCTCCTATTCCACCTGGCTGTCGGCTCCCGTGCAGGAGTCTGGGGTCCCTGCACCTTCACCGCCCCCTCAAGCACTTCAGGTCCCCTTCTGCCTTGTCCTTGAATTCGGGTCGTCATCTTTCTTCTCCCTCTGCACTTGCTTGTTTCCAGAATTAATGAGACTACATTTACTTTTCATAACTTTTGGGGGATTCGGGCCATCCCTTTAGGAGGCAGGAGATGCTGGGGGGCGGGGAGGCCGGTGATTCCTGAGTCGGTGGATGATTTCTTCAGCTCTGGGCTAAGCCGGCTCCCGGGAGCAGCGCTTCTGCAGGGACACAGTGGCAAACATTGGCTGTTTATATGCATGCCGCCGGGCCTGGGGCTCCCTGCCGCAAAGCAGGAATGATAATGACAGTAACAGCGCACCTCTGGGTAATTTACAAAGCGTGTTCACCGCCACCATCTGATTTGATCCTTATTAAAAAACAAAAAGCAAAAAAACCCAATGCTGGCATATTTTCTATCCCCATATTAAAGACTGAGAAATTGAGGCCCAGGAAGGCAAGCTGAACCAGGTCTGCCTCCTTGGAACAAGGAGATGAGACAGGAAAGGGGGAGGCGACAAGGGGTTAACACGCTGGACTGGAACCTCAGAAAGTAGGGGGGACACAGAGGGAGGGGTGGCTGAGACCAGCACAGCCAACTGGTCCTTAGCCATCTAGCCCAAGCTCAGCACCTTGGCTGCACCCCAGACCCCAGGTAGACCCCAGACCACTGGCTGAACTGACCAGGGCCCCAGGTTTCCTTTCCTTGAAAAGCTACATTCAATGCCCTATCAGAGGCATCAGCTGACCAGGCCCAGAGAGTGGTTGTCTCAAGGAAACCGTAAACTACATGAAGGATGCCTTTCTCATATTTGGTTGACATGCTTTATGTATGATCACTCTTATGACAACAGAAGGTATATAAAAAGGCTCAGTTACAGTTTCTTGGAAATAATAAAATAACTTGGAGGGACTCGTATGCCAAGGAGTCTGAAGATGAATGCCTGGCTATAAAAGAAGACTCGTGTCGTATTTCATAAAGCTGTGGTTCAGCTGCCTGGCAGGTGAGGAACGAAAAATGGGATTGTTTTGAGAACGTTTTACGATGCATCCAGAAGGGTCCAGTTCACTGTGTGATCAACAATCAGACTTGAACGAAGGGAATGAACATTGCTATTCCCCCCTTTCAAATATCCTTTTGGGAGACAGCAATTTCAGGACTAAGTATAAAATCTAATAATTATCAGCTACCACTGTAGAGGGAGGAAATCCATGTTCAATCTCTATAGTATGTGTTACTGGAGAAGAGGAAGTCATTAGCTCTGTATTACAAATGGAGGAACTATTTGTTTGTGACAGGCACAAATGGAGTCACAATAAACAAGAGACAGATTGGGATTGAACCTAAGGACTGGCCTGCTTCCAAGTCTGTGCCCTAGGGGAACATCATTATATAGTCATTTAAAACCTAACCTGTTCTCTCCAAATTGTACTTTAAAAACATGTAATCAGAAAGCCCCTTTAAGAAAATCTGGAAATAAAAGCTGTTAGAAGAATAAAATCGGGGCGCCTGGGTGGCTCAGTCGGTTAAGCATCCGACTCTTGATATTGGCTCAGGTCATAATTCCATGGTTGTGAGATCAAGCCCCACGTCGGGCTCTGAGCTGACAGTGCGGGGATTGTCTCTCTCTCCCTCTCTCTCTGCCCCTCCCCTGCTGACACAACACTCCCTCTCTCTCTAAATAAATAAACTTAAAAAAAAATAAAACCAAATTTAAAAAAGCCACTCATTAGAACACACTAGGATATATTCCTTAAAATGATTAGCTCACGTTAGTTTTCTCTGCACTTGCTAATTAAAAAAAATTTTTTTTAGCATTTGACAAGAGAGATCTGAAATTATTCATTTAATTTATTATGGTAAATCTCAGTGTTTAATATATTTTCAACACCTTTCTAAAGTGAGATCTCACTTTGGTGTCTTCACCTCTCCTTTTTATTTTCTGTCTAAAATTAGAAGTTGGGTTAAAAGAGGTAGAAATGCAGAGCCAGATGTGGACGTGGGGGTCTCCTCAGAATATTTTATTCCAGTTCCTTGAGTTAATGTTTTCCAATTTTATTGAGATATAATTGAAGTATGCGAAGCTGTACATATTGAAAGTGTACAATTTTTTAAAGATTTTTTAAAGTTTATTTTGAGAGAGGGAGAGAGAGACAATCCCAAGCAGGTTCCGCACCAGCACTGCAGAGCCTGATGCAGGAGGGCTTGAACTCACGAACCACGGGATCATGACTTGAGCCGAAACCAAGAGTCAGACCCTTAACCTACTGAGCCACCCAGGTGCCCCACATTATGTATGTATGTGTTATATACATATACATATACATATATATATATATATATATTATACACACAGAGACAGAACCTACACTCAAGATAAAGACTTCATTGCTTCCCACAGTTTTCTCTGGCCCTTTGAAATTCATCCCTCCCCTCCCACCCCCAGGGGACCATTGATGGGTCTTTCAATTCATTTGCATTTTGTAGAATTTTATATAAATGAAGTCATATTGTATGTAGCCTTCTTTTACCTGGCTCCCTTCATTCAGTAGAATGAGCTGCGAGGGACTCACATTGTTATTGATCAGCAGGCTGCCGAGTAGCATCCCATTGTGTGGACACACTACATTTTATGTATATGCTCCCCCACTGATGGACATTTCCATTGTTTCTACTTTTTGGCTACTGCAAATGAAGCTGCTGTGGACATAGGTATGAGTCTCTGTGTGGAGACGTGTGTTTCTCTTGGGTAGACACCCAGGAAAGAATGGGCCACATGGCAGATGTATAAATTCTTGAACTTTTGGACTGTTCTCCAAGGTGGGCGTACCCTTGTACGTTCCCATCAGCAGCGAGTAAGACTTTCCATTGGTCCACATCCCTGCCAGTTTCTGAGCTGATTTTTTTAAATGTCTATTTATTTATTTTTGAGAGAGAGAGAGAGAGAGAGAGAGAGAGAGAAAGGGAGAGTGACTGGGGTAGGGGCAGAGAGAGAGAGGGAGAGAGAATCCCAAGCAGGCTCCTTGTTGTCAGCACAGAGCCCGACATGGGGCATGACCTCACGAACTGTGAGATCATGGCCTGAGCCAACATCAAGAGTCGGCAGCTTAACCAACTGAGTCATCCAGGCGCCCCCCCGAGTTCATTTTAATGTGTAGTTTTGGCTTGTGTCGGTCGGGAAATCAACTCTTGGCTTATTTAATGACTGTCTACCTCTAGGGCTCACCAGTGTTACCTCTTAAACATCTCTCCTCACTTGCTGCCACCACATGGTCAGCTCTGTCCTCCCAACTGAGGACACTCTCTCTCCTTGGAGCCAGGCTCTGTGCACCAACCAGCGGGGGTCTTTTCAAGACGCAGATCTGGTGGTGACTGTGCCTTGTTTGAGACCACATCACAGCTTCCCAGGGATGGGAACACATCTCTCTCAGAATACAACATGATCCTGCCAGATCTGCCTCCCGCCTCACCTCACTCCCTCATTCCCAGTGTCCAGTCTTCCTTCTGTTCTTTTAGTGGTTGGATTCAGCCAGAAAATGCTTTGTTTGGTTCCTGCATGATGTATCACACGGTTTTATTATTTTTTAAACACTGGAATGAACTGTCAACATTAAACACATAACAAATCTGTGAAAACATTAACAGGCTGGCATTCCCCGCTGTGGCCGCGTGAGCACGAGCCGGGGACTGCCCCTTTAAGCCAGGGCAGGTGGCCTGCCACACACCACCCCCCCCCCCCCCCCCCCCCCACCCCTGCTTTCTTGCACCTGTTCATCTCCACTCACCTTTGCTAAATTCACATTTGTTCCTCCTTGAGATTTCATCTGAAAGGGGGGATCTCTGCATCTCCCACCCTTGGCACCCTAGCACAGGGACCTCACCCAGGCAGGGTGGGTCTTCCTACTACGAGTGAGCCACGGGGCCATGCCCTCTGTCCTTTGGCACTTGTCCTTGTGAAACTGTTCTGCCAGGGCTCCAGATCCAGCCATGAGAACACAAAGCCATTTCAGTTTCCTGGGAGACAGGGGTAGAGGATTCACAAAAAGGAGGAAAGCTAATATCAGTTTTGATGCACAAAATAGGATTTTTAAGTATGCAGCCAGATTAGGAAGCCAGGTTTGGTCAAGAGAGGTAAAGGTTCTTGAAATTACTTTAGTTCCCCCTTTAGTAGCTCAAGAAGCACTGAATTGGAGGGGATCTGTCTCTTTGAGCCCAGCAGCTCGTGCAATAAGAGGGACATGGAGACAGGGACACAGAGCCTGTATCATAAACACCTCTCCCCAGGCAGGGGGTACCCATGGGTGAGGCATTACATAGGGGCCTCTGTTACACCTCCTTTTTAGGAGTCTGGGTGGGGGCGGGGGCAGGTGGCCTCCCAGCCTGCCTTCCCCACCTGGTAGGAAGAGGGAAGCCCTGAGTCCACTTCCTCCAAGTGCCCTTGTTTCCATGTGAGGTGGGCAGGACCGGAAGTACCCACATTCCTGGGAGAGCGAGGAGGTGAGTGGGCTTCTGGCTTGATTTGGGGTTGGGACCTTTGGGCAGAGACTTGCGGGCTCCATATCAAAGGGCTGTAGGGCTAACCTCCTGGGCCCTGGTGGGGGATGGGGCATAGCACCCCTCCCAGAGGCAAGAAAGGTCAGAGCCATCTTTGGATCTGACCAAGTCCCAGGAGCACAGACTCCAACAGCCTTCACTCGGCCATAGACCTTAACCAGAGGCAGGTCTGCACTGGGGGCCGGACCAACTTTGTGGGTATGTGGCTTGTGCAGTTCATGGGACTGTACCCAGAAGGGCCCGCACTTGGCTTAATGTGCCCTGTCACCATCTTGAAATTCTTTTTTTTTTTTAAGTTTATTCATTTTTGAGAGAGAGACAGAGAGACAGAGAGCAGGGGAAGGGCAGAGAGAGGGAGACACAGAATCCGAAGCAGGCTCCAGGCTCTGAGCTGTCAGCACAGAGCCTGATGCAGGGCTGGAACACACAAACTGCGAGATCATGACCTGAGCCAAAGTCACTTAACTGACTGAGCCACCCAGGCGCCCCAAAATTCTTAACAATTTTTGCACAAAGCACCGCATGTTTTCCTTGGGCACAGAGTCCTGCCGGTTGTATATAGCCAGTTCTTCTCAGGAGGCACCAGCCACATGTTCATCCAAGCACAAGGGCCCCTGTGCCCTAGTGTCATGAGGTCACAAAACCAACCACATCCACATGGGCTGGAACACCATCTCAAGGGGGCTGGGGGGACTCTTGGGGACCTGAGGGCAGAGAAACCCTGAAGGGAACAAAAAGACCACTAGATTATGAAAGGGCACACTGTATTTACTGGATGGCACTAAATTTTGTTTTCTTCTCTCCCCTCCCCTTCCTCCAGCTACAAATGGGGTGTAGGCCTGGGGGGAAGATTGAATTATTTTATAGATATCATCTGTAGAGGAATAAAGAGACCACATTACGCACATCTGCACGCAGTGTGAATCTGTGTGATCTTGCCACAAATGGATGAGGTGTCTCTCTTTCTCATCCAGTTAGTAAGACTGAGAAGAAAGCAATGATAGCCTGATCTTAGAGGAATAAAAGTAGCAGTGCTTAAAAGAAAGGAAGAAAGAAAGAAAGAAAGAAAGAAAGAAAGAAAGAAATTGAAAAGAAGATGTAACGTTGCCTCTGGACTTGCGTGCCTCTGACCTGGGTGCTCTCTGGGGTGGGAAAAGTGTGCCGAACAGCTGGTTGCCTAGTAACGACTGACATCCCCCCACAGTGAGTTGGAAGAGGGGATGACGGTGAGGGAGGTTTTGTTCTGTTTTAGGGACAGAGCATCTGATCAGGAAAGGAAGCCCCACACAACTTCCTGTGGGTAGGGGAGTCCCGGACCCAAGAACAGAGAATGTTCCAGCCGGTGCAGGAAGGAAGGACGCACCATTAGTCGCAACGGCTCCATTTGCCGGAACGCCTTCTTATCCTAAGTCTCAGAGAGTGTGCAGAAGACAAAGCTATTCATGAGAGGGAGGAACAGACTTTCCCTGAGAAGAGGAGCAGAAACCAAGGGTTAGCAAAGAAGAGATGAATCCTAGGAGAATCAGTCTAGGAGAGAGGGCGCCCCATTAGTCCCAGACTTATTTCTTTACATCTTGCTCCCTATTCCCTTTCCTCAAGCAATGGACAGAGGGATTTTAACGACAAAGAGCAGTTTTCATAGAAAAAGTTAGAGGCTCCAAGGGGCCACTGCGGGGGTCCTCTGGTCCTCCCCTTGCCTCTGCATGGAACCCTCTCATAACGATCCCAGACAGAAAGCCGTGCTGCTTTAAGGTTCTTCAGAGATGCTGCTGCTGTCATCTCCCTTGAAGCTCATTCTAGTGCCTGCAAAGTACCCTTCGTGTCGTACCTAAACGGCTGCTGTTGTAACATTTCCTCTTGTTTGAGGCTCACAAGAGAGAGGGTAAAACCAGACCCCGGCTGGGGTGGACCACCCTATGCTGGGGTGGGGGAGGGGGCGGCGGTGTGAAGCTTGCGTGAACCAGAGAAGGGACAGTAATATTCCCAGCCACCCGGAGACGGTGGGAGGGACCCTGCTCCTGCTGAGAGTGCAGGCATCGGACGGCCCTGAGTCATCTTCCTCCAGAGACCCAGCGAGATGAGACATCCTACAGAGCCCAGCCTATCACACAGACCCCTGTGGCGTGGAGGAAGCCTGCCCGCTTTCTCCTAGACTCTAGTCTGGACTGCCAAGGTCTGAAGCTCTTTTTAGCAATGTGCCTTACCTTCCCCGAGCCTCAGTCTTACCGTCTGTAGAGTGGGGTATGAGGATACTGACCTCACACAGTCGTCATCAACACGAAATGGGATCGTGGACAGCACACTTAACATCATGCCTGGCACCTGTCAAGAACTTGGACAGCGTTAACTACGATTATTTTCTGGGAGAGATGACATATGCCACGTGAACAGACAAGCCCCCCACCCCCACCCCGCCGTGGATCTGTTTCTCCAGTTGGTCACCACTACATACATGGGGATATTTAATTAAAAAAAATTTTTTAACATTTATTTATTATATAAATATGTAATATTCTCTGTCTGAGAGACAGAGACAGAGCATGAGTCGGGGAGGGACAGAGAGAGAGGGAGACACAGAATCTGAAGCAGGCTCCGGGCTATCAGCACAGAGCCGGATGCGGGGCTCGAACTCACAAACCTCAAGATCACGACTTGAGCCGAAGCTGGACGCCCAACTGACGGAGCCACCCAGGCGCCCCAAGAGCTATTTAATTTTAACTTAAAGTTCAATAAGATTAAAAATGCATATATCAACTGCATGGGCCACATTTCAAGCACTCAGCGGCCACCCATGGCTGGTGGCTACCTATTGGACAGTGCAGACAGAGAATATCTCTCTCACTGCAGAATGTGTTACCAGACGGCATGGCCTTAGACCAGTGAGTGCAGGCAGGTCCCTAAAAGGAACAGAAGGAGGGCAGGTCACTTTTGAGGGAGGGAAGGTTGGGGTCCACAGCAGGGGTCCCCCTGGGCAGTGAGTAGGAGGCAACGCGTGGGCGGGAACTGGGTGCATGAGCCAGTGGGGCCACGGCAGCAGCGACTGCAGGGGCGCCTGGGTGGCTCAGTGTTGAGCTTATGACTTCGGCTCAGATCATGATCTCAAGGTTCGTGAGTTCCAGCCGTGCATCCGGCTCGCTGCCGTCAGCGCAGAGCCATCTTCAGATCTTCTGTTCCCCCATCTCTCTGTCCCTCCCCCTGCTCCCAATCATGCTCTCTCTCAAAAAAAAAAAGAAAAAAAAATGGAGTGACCGCAGAGGGTCTGAGGACTCACCTCCCCTCCCCTCGAGCTGAGCTGGCAGCCTGAGGGAATCCATGATATTGGTTCCAGTCTCCACCCTACTCAGGCATTCCATGGATGTGGCAGTCAGGGGGTCTCTGATGAGCCAGGGGACATCTCTGATGCCTCCCCGGAGGGACCGCAGTGGTGGCACCTTGAACTTCCTCTGTGGCGCAGTGAGAGCAGGCAGTTTCATCTTGTCCTTATGTGTGTCCTTCCTAAGTGTTAAGTGATCGGTGATACATCGAAGCCCTGATTGTTTCTGAAGGGCTCTTTTACGAGATCGCCAATAAAGTTCTAAATGATCATGCCTGTTTGGGGAAAGATAATGCCAGAGTGGGGCCGGGAGTTTGTCAGAAGAAATTCCAGCCGGTGAGCGTTTAGGGAGCGAGATGAAGTCAGCGCTTGGAGACCATGAATTCGATGGCTGAATATGTCACCGTAATAATGAAGAATAATAAATGACTGAGAAGCTGCTGTAACTCACAGGGCAGGAGTGGAGACTGGCAAGGGAAATTTATGCCCTTGTAGTGCTGGGGTAAGAGAACATGTCAGACGTGCCTTGGTCTTTGGAATAGAAACCTTCTAGAAGAATGCTCCTCTGAAAAAAAGCCTCTTGTCAAAAGAATGCCTGCCTCTGTTTCTGTGAGAGGAGGGGCTCTGGCTGTAACAGACCATCTATCCATCCAGCCCACTCCATCCCCACCCGACTCCCTGCACCCCACAAGCTCCCGCCAGCCAGAGTGAGGGCAGCTGTGGGGACAGGCCACTGCCCCACCCTCATAGGGTGTCTTTCCAACCCCCTTCTCTGTAAACGGGCAGCAGGACCCATGATCAGGGGCGCCGAGGCCGTGGCCAAGGTGGGACAAGCTACCAGCAGGAAGAGCATGCTGGGAAAGCATTTTGCAGGTGTGGGGAGTCTGCTATTTTTATTAGGGAACAGGGGTTACTTTCTCAACATCCATTCAGAGCAATCACTAGAGAAGACAGGAGTCAGAAATAAAATGGGCCTCAGGTCTGTGGATCAATGTCGATCTGTAATCATTTATTCATGGTCTTCAGGGAAGCCACCGGCACAGCCCGTGTGGGAAGGCGCCCAACGGGACATGTGCAACCTGGCCCGCCCTCCCGGACCCTTCCCACCAGCCTGCAAATGTGCATGAGTCTTACATAACCTGCCTTGACCTCCCCTCTCCTCCCAGCGCGGCCCTGTTCCTGGGCCCTGGGTCAGAGCGCAGAGGCTCAGTCCGCTCTGTGCACCTGTTGAATGCGTCCCCTCCATGCACGCCACCCACTGGCCTGCTGGCCTGCTGGCAGAGTCAGCTCGGGGCTCTGGGCGGGTCTGATGGGTGTGCCAGTCTGCTCCCTGGGCTCTGGCCAGCGTCCAGGATGCACGGACAGCCTTACCTCCTTTCTGAACGTCTTTCTCTTCCTTCTTGTCTTCCGTGACCTCACCTTCCCCTGGGTCTGTGATCTGTAACCATGTCTTAAATTATAAAGGTGACTGAGTGACAATGTGTGGGGGATAATGTCATTGAAAGAAAAGTTTAATGTTACAGTTCTCCCAGAAATGAGAGGCACACATCCAGGCAGGCCAGGTGGGCAGGCGCCAGAGTCAGGAGGCAGAGGCCAGAGGGAGTGGGCAACAGAAGCCAGAGGGAGGGGAGAGCAGAGGCCGAATCCTCTCTTGGGTTTCCCTGGAGAAAGTCAGGGCAGGCAAACAGCCAGGACTCGTTGGTTTGAATAGTCCGGGGGGCCTCTGAGCTACAGGGTGGTCTCTGTCTGGTACTGGGCCCTGGGGGATTTAGGGAAGAGGAAAGATTGGCTTGGTGACTTATTAGCCACCTTCCCTCCTGTATTAATTAGTTTGTTAGGGCTGCTGTGACAAAAAATGACAGACTGGGCGGCTTAAGCAACAAATATGTATCTTGTTACGGTTCTGGAGGCTGAAAGTCCAAGATGAAGGCATCTGCAGTGTTGATTCTTGGTGAGAGCTCTCCTTCTGGCTCCTTGTCACATCCACACCTGGCCTCTTCTCTGCTCACAGAGAGCCACAGAGGTAGAGACAGAGTGACAGACAGAATGAGTGCTCTGGTGTCTCTTCCTTTTCTTAGAAGGACATCAGTCCTATTCGAGCGGGGTCCACCCTTAGGGACCCCCTAAAGGCCCAGTCTCCAAATATAGCCACTCTGTGCATTAGGACCGCAACATAAGAATTCTGTGGGCAGGGGCCCCCTGGGTGGCTCAGTCAGTTAAGTGTCCGACTCTTGGTTTCAGCTCAGGTCATGATCTCACAGTTTGTGAGTTCCAGCCCCCAGTCGGGGTCTCTGCTGACAATGAGGAACCTGCTTGGGATTCTCTCTCTGCCTCTCTGTTTCTCTGCCTCTCTGCTGCTCACTCTTACTCTAAATAAATAAATAAATACATAAATAAATAAATAAATAGAATTTTGTGGGGACACAGTTCAATCTAAAACACCTGCCCTGCCTCTCGCAGTGCTTCCGGGGTCTGGGGGTCACCTCCCAGAGAAACTATTTGACTCGAATCCTTATCTCGGGTCTGCTCTAGACTGGCGCATTCCGGTGCCTCTCGGGCTGTCCTCTCCAGACCACAGGCTCTGTGACCAAAATGGCAAGACTGTCCTTTTATCTCTCCTGCCAAGGTCTCGCTCCTGGTTTTCCTCGGGGGCTGGATTCCGCTGCTGTATTCCTGGCTTCTTTGTTGCTACCATAAAGGATTTGGACAATTCCAGCTGGCTGTTGTGCCCAGGGGGTGGGAAGACACCTTTGGGGCCAGTCGATGGATGGACTCCCATCTCAGGCCAGATGAGGCCAGTGGGGACCCAGGGGAGTCGAGGCCACTCTGCTGCCCATGCCTGGAGGGCAGAGGTCTGTGCCGTGGCTGGGGTGAAGCCTGTCCTGGCGGTCCTTCTGTGCCCTGGCCTGGCCCGGCCCAGTCTGCAAGAGAAGGGAGGCATCCTTCTCCCCTGGGGCTCCGGGAACCTGGAGTGGGTGAGGCTTTTCAGGGCTGTGGCTGCTCCTTCATTACTGATGCAGTGCTAGGCTGCCCTCTCTTGAGCGGCTCTCCTCCAGAGGTAAATTCCAAACTGGTTTCAGAGCTGCAGGGACCCAGTGCTGTGGCTGCCTAGACAGTAGTGGTTGGGGAGGAGGCAGATTTCAGTTAAGTGCCTGCAAGTCCCACCCCTGCCCCGACCACTCAAATCTCCCTGGCCTGCCTGGTCCTCCACATCCCCACTTTGAGGGTGGGTGTTAGGGCTGACGTAAAATGCCAGCCTGGTGTTTGTGCACAGTGCGGGATGGGAAGGAGGCGCAAGGGGCTAGTGCTGGTGACTATCCGCCAGCCACTGGCCACATGCAGCTGTTTAGGTGAAAATTAAATAAAAGTTAAAATTCAGGTCCTCAGTTGCATGAGCCACATTCAAGTCCTCAATAGCCATGGCAACCAGTGGTTACAGTATTGGGCGAAGCAGATGTGGCACATTTCCATCATCAGTAGTAAGTTCTACTGGCCAGTGCATTCAGCCCTGATGGGCCCTTATGGGTGAGCACTTGGGGTTCCCAGCTTTTGTGGAACGCAAGCGTCCTCTGTTAAAAATGTAGCTTCCTGGGGCGTTCGGGTGGCTCAGTTGGTTAAGCTGCCGACTTCGGCTTGGGTCATGAGCTCACGGTCTGTGGGTTCAAGCCCCACGTCGGGCTCTGTGCTGACAACTCAGAGCCTGGAGCCTGTTTCAGACTCTGTGTCTCCCTCTCTCTCTGCTCCCCCGCCCCCACACTCTGTCTCTGTCTCTCAAAAATAAATAAATGTCAAAAAAAAATTAAAAAATGGAGCTCTCTGGAGCAAGCAGCATCTAGCCCCACACTCTGAGTGCCTATGGCCTCTCCATCCAGCCTCTCCCCACTTGGGCTCTGCCCCTGGCCCAGTGCTGGTCCTTCCTGGGCTCCCAACGTAAGATTTACCAGCCACCCTCAGTCCTACCAGGGGAGATGGCAGGAGAGTGAGGGTGGGTGCTTTATGCGGCCTGGGGATGGTGCCACCCTGGGGCTGTGCCTGGAGCAGGACATGTATGTCCTGGAAGGACAGGCAGAGGCCAGAGGGAATCAGTATATTCAACCTTTAGGAGCTAAACTGTGTCCCCCGCCAAAGTCATCTGTCGGCAGTCCTAACCGCTAATACATCAGACTGCGACGGCATTTGTAGATAGGGTCTGGAGAATACGTAGCTGCCTGGGTCCCACCCACAGCGGCTCTGATTCCACAGAGTTGCATTGGGCCCAGGAATATATATTTTTAAGAAGTCACCAAGTTAATTTTTAAAAACGTTTCATTTTGAATTCATTTGAAACTCATAGGAACGCTGCAGAAATAGTACAGAGAGTTCCAATATACCCTCACCTGCCCGGCCCCCGCCCACCCCCCGCTGTAGTTAGCATCTTACATAATCGTCGTACAGTGGTGAAAACTCGCGACTAGCCTGGCTTCGAAGTCACCAGCTGTGTGTGCACGTGCATGTGCGTGTGTCTGTGTGCACGCTCGGAGGCATCTCTGTGTGTCCGTGTTTGTGTGCGTGTGTCTGTGGGCATAAGCGTCCGTGTCGGGGTGCGGGTGTGTGTCCAGTCAGGGAGGTGATGGGCAGTCGGACCAGCGGGGCCTGAGGCTCTAAGGCTGCTGTTAATGCAGGGGAGCCCCCAGAGAAAATCCACGAGTCTTTTCTTCCAAGTGAATATTGGCTGTAATAACAAAAGGCTAACGTTAAAGACGCTTAAAAACAGGATGAAAGTAAAATACCACACATCATGGAAAGTAGGGGAGGCACAAAAGGATGTGTAAGGTGCACCGAAGCCCGGTGATTCAGGGCGGCCTTTCATGATACAGGAGATCCCTGCTAAAAAATGTAACAGCAACCGCTAAAATCCTAGAAATGGAGTGTCTCTAGCTCCCAAAACAGTGGAGGGGGAAAAATTGTGTAAGGACTGTAGCCCACGTTTACAGAGAGCTCTCGGTGAGCAGGCCCTGCTCTCAGGTCCCCCTCGGATCTTCCGCGTCGGAATTCTTTGTCATCTCCATTTCACAGATGGGAAAGCAGAGGCAAGGAGAAACGGAGCCTTCCCTGGGACCAGAGGGAGGCCCAGGCAGAGGCTAAGAAACAGTATGAAAACCACATACATACAGGGCCAGGTCCGATCTCCAGGTTCCATCTGCCTGCTGCACAGAAGGGAGCCGGGGCTCTGAGCGGCACGGCTGAGGTCATGTCAAGGGGGAGGTTGGGCGGGGCTGGGGGCCTGGTGTAGCCCCCAGCCCACTGCCCCGGAGAGGCAGTGGCGAAGGAGTAAAAATATAGGACTGCTGGTGTCCTTAATAATAGAAGAGACAAGTCCCTGCTCACGACAAACATCAGCTCACAAATCACAGAAAGTGCAACAGCACACACGCCAGGTGCTGCCACCAGAGCCGAGCACTGGGCTGCACCTGGGACACCTGCCTCTCCCCAGCTCACCCGGACAGCCACTCTGGGCACATTGGTTTCGAGATTCGTGTCAGCGATATTTCCTTCTCCACCACGAGAAACAAATCTAAAGCTTTTTTTGAGGGTAGGTCTGAGAGGGACATGTGTGCAGAAACAATATTTATTTGTTTCACAAACAAGCATGTTTCCTGTGTCACAGTGGAACAGCTCAGGTGTCTGTGGGCAAGTAGTTCATCATTTCCGATTGCAAGCGTAACATATATTTATTGTAAAAGCTTGGAGAATACAGAAAAGAACGAGAAGAAAATGAAAAGTCGCCCATAATTTGGAGACTACAACGGTCAGCACTTCTGTTTTAAAACTTGTGAATAGGCAATATTTATCATAGATATTATGTGGATGTAGAATATATGTGTTCTACGTATTCAGGGATACATACAACTGGGGAAATAGCAGAGGAATGATTCACGCAAATGAAGGATAGAGATTAACTTGGAGGGTTAGGAGGGGGCTGTGATGGGGGACACACAGGAGTTCAAATGAACAGCCATATGTATTTTTTCAAAATGTTTATTTTTAAGAGAGAGAGAAAAAGAGAGAGGGAGAGCATGAGCCGGTGAGGGCAGAGAGGAAGAAAGAGAGAATCCCAAGCAGGCTCCGTGCTGTCAGCGCAGGGCTCGAACTCACAATTCGTGAGATCATCACCTGAGCTGAGATCAAGAATCTGCTGCTTCACCAACTGAGCCATCTTTTTATTTGAAGCTGGGTGCTGGGTACTTGGGTGTGTATTGTTCTTTAAACTATATGTAAAGGTTATATACACCTTTTGGTATATGATATAGTTTACAGTTGAAGCGTTCTGTTTTTCTGGCATCCTTTTCTCACTTCACTTCATTTATTCAGCAAACACTGGCTGAGTGTCTCCTCTATTCTAGGCGTTGGGATCTGTGGGGGATGGACACAAAGATCCCCACTCTGGGAGTGTATGTTTGAGTGGAGGACAGTGGGGATCGGGAGGGCCAGGGGGCAGTTTGTAATCTTCATAGGATGGCCAGGGGGTCCTCACTGAGAATGCAATGTTGGAGCAGAGACTTGGAGGGGGTGGGGGAGGGAGCCAATTGGGTATCTAGGGAAAGACCATTCCAGAAAGAGAGAACAGCCAGTGTAAAGGCCCAGTGTGGGGTGTGGGGAGTATGCTGGGGGCCGTTGAGAACTAGAAGGAGCCTATATGGGGGCACCTGGGTGGCCCGGTTGGTTGAGCGTCCGACTTCGGCTCAGGTCATGATCTCACAGTTCGTGGGTTCGAGCCCCGCATCAGGCTCTGTGCTGACTGCTTGCTCAGAGCCTGGAGCCTGCTTCAGATTCTGTGTCTCCTTCTCTCTCTGCACCTCCCCCGCTCACGCTTTGTCTCACCTGTTTCTCAAAAATAAATAAATGTAAAAAAAATTTTGTTTTAAAAAAAGAAGGAGGCTATATGGGGGTGGGGGTGGGGGTAGGGTAAAGCTCAGAAAAATAATCAGAGGCCCAATCTGGGAGGGATTGGTAGGTCTTAAAAGGACTTGGCTCTCTCTAAGTGAAATGGGCACCATGGGAGCGTTTGAGTGGACAGCTGGCTTGAGCTGA
The DNA here is from genome assembly GCF_023721935.1 of Panthera uncia. NCBI lineage: Eukaryota > Metazoa > Chordata > Mammalia > Carnivora > Felidae > Panthera > Panthera uncia. The sequence goes on along the minus strand of NC_064815.1, from coordinate 28,670,899 downwards.
CATGTTTTCACAGGGTGACGCTGGCTGCTGTTGAGAATGGATTTGAGTGGGACAGAAAGAGGGACACCCTTCTGGAGGCTCTCAGGTGGGTGGTGAGACTTGGTTGGATTCGGGGTCTTTTCTGAAGATGGTGCACACGAGACTTGCTGTGGGATCAGATGTGTAAGAGGGAGAGTGGCCGATGCCACCGCCATGATTTCTGACCTCAAGGACGAGGAGGATGGGGTGGCGACCCCCCCCCGGATGAGGAAGCCCGTGGGGGAGGTGGGGGGAGGCAGGAGGAGAGCCATGGGGAGAGTGGGGTTCCGGGGGACCTGGGGACACCAGGAAAGATGAGATGTGGATGGACAGGCAACAGAAGTGACTTTGATTCAGCAACTTCCCTGGTAACCTTGACGCCCCCAGTCTTTGTGGATGTGGTGGGCTGTATAATGACCTCCCCAAATAGACGTCCGAGTCCTAGCTCGCTGTGCCTGTGAGCACGACCTCACTCGGAAACAGTGTCTTTGCAGACAGATAGATTTTATAACATTTTGGAATTTTAAATACAAACCGATGGATTATTGAAGACCATTTCATTATTCATCTGCTGAGACATTCTTACCTATTGGTAGCGAGCATAATTTTCCACCATTCCCTTGAAATTCCCTGGCTTCCTGGCACCCCCGCACACCCTTCTCTCCGGGAGCCAGGGGAGGAGCTCCTGGCCTTGCAGGCTCCGTGTTTGCAGTGTGGATGGGTGCCCAGGGCCTGGAGCCTGGAACAGCAAATCGATTCCTGGGGCGAATGAAGCTTACAGCTGTCCGGATTTCAAACGGCCAGCTCAGCCTTGCAATGGCCTCACGTAGTTGTTTAAAATTCCAGAATTTAATCATCACGCTTGGCATAACTGTAAGAGGGGTGGGTGGTGGGACAGGAAAACACTGATGTAAACGCACAGGACCGTGGGCTCCAGCTTGAGGTGGGAAGTGCGTTTGTTCCCCAGGCTGGGCAGAGTGGATTCTGGCACACGAGCCGATTGCTTTGTGCAGCCAGGCACGGAACACCAGCCAGCCCACTGCTCCATCCACATGGGTGCAGCCAGGGACACGGGACCGTCCTGTGGGAAAGCTGGCCCTTCTGGGAAATGATGCAAATGCTCCCAATAGAGCCTGTTAACGTGGCCATGAATCCCTGCCAGGGTGACACTCGTCCTGGCTGTCCCTGGCTCAGGTAAGGATTTCTCCAAGGCAGTTTGACTATAAACACATTTTGTTGGGAGTGCTAACCCATCACCCCCGAGAAAACCGTGGCATCCCTGTATCTGTTAATTCACTCATTCTGCCATTCATTAAAAGCATTACCAAATGCCTGTCGCGCATCAGGCACCCTGCTTGTGTCAGATGAAACAATCGATTCCCAAATAATGTGTCTACCCAAGGCCAGGTTATCTGGGTAATTGACCGGAGGGCTTGGCGTCCCTGTGGATTAGAGAATTTTGTGCAGTGTAACATTTGGAGGAGTTCAGCCTCGAGTTGAAATAAGACTTCAATGTGGCTTCTTGTGAACACAGCAAAGCATCCATCAATTTTGCACACTCCCAGGGCCACTCCCTGGGGGTGCTCCAGGACCCCCGTTTTGATCAGGGCTGCAAGCATTTTATTCTTCAAAGCCAGACAGTGTCCAACCTTTTCACCCCACCATTGCTCTGCGTGTTTGTATTGCTGGCCAGCCTTGCCAACAAATAAATTCATCAAGTTCCATGTCCTAATCTTCACTGCTCTAGTCTCGTACTCCTTCCCTGGCTTGTACAGGAGGCATTCCTGATAAGGGGTTTGTCTGCCTGGAAGGCAAGGAGGCCAGCCCCAGCTCCGTATCACCGGTGTGGGATTTTCACTTTTATTTATAGGGCAGGTTGTCAGGGACAAGCCGAGTGTTGGATCTTCCAGAATATTACAGAGAAAACATCCCCACACGTTTCAAAAATCTTCTCTCTGAACAAGAGGTTGCCAAGGGGAAATTTACCAACCAGCTGCTTTTTTTATGATGATGAGAGGGAGTAGTGGCCAGGCTTATAGCTGGGCTGGAGCGCTGTCACGCGGCCCCAAGAACAGAGTTTGCAAGAGGCTCGTACGTGTTCAGAGTTCTGGCTCAGTACAGAAGCACTGTCCTTTCCCACCACCCCTTAAGCGCTACCGGGATTGACTCTGCTGCTAAAGCCACTTGTTCGGTGCCTCTCAATTACTTTCAAAATTATAGTTGGTTCTGGTGAAAGGGTGGATGATGCAAAAATGGAAGAAGGAGTGTGTTGTCCATTTTAGGGGCACCTCATCTTTTGGACCTTGGCTAATGATAATGGGATTTCTACTCTCCCCCATTTACCCTCACTTAGGGACACGAGGCAAGATAGGGGGATCAGGACTGAATGAAGCAGCTTGCCCCAGATTCTGTAGGCAGGGGTGGGGCCCCTTAGAGAACAGTGCAGAGGGAGGCGCTGCCATTTCTGAACGTGCGAACGCCATATGGTTTCCAGCCACTTTCAACCAAACATCTGTTTTATTAATATTAAATGAAAGTGCTTTTGGCTGTTAAGAAAACATTACTATAAAATGTGTAAGTATAATGATCACATCCTCAATACAGCGTACAAGATCGCCTCTGTGGAAAACAGGCACTTGTACATTTGCTTTTTATCATATGTGAGTATGATAGGTAATGAGAACATCAATCTATGTGGAATGATAAAAATAAAATTTACTGCATCTTCCTGACATCAATAGTGTCTCAGAGTGCATCAGGCCCCTTTTCTCAGTGAGATTAATTTGGGCTTCTTTTAAACTTTGCTGTGTTCATCTGATATATCAGTTCAGCAGAGTCTAATTACCAGGGGCTGATGGAGTAGATTTGTATTAGTTCGTTGACTGGCAAGGGCAGAAGGACCCAGAAGCAGATTGCTGATTCTCAAGAATCATCCAGCTTCCTGGAGGAAAGGCATGTTGCTGAAGATCTTGTCTGAGTGGAGTGCAAAGATATTCGGTGTCTGCAAATGTCTGTCATACACTGAGGATGCAAGTTTTGGAGGGAATGAGGGCAAGTAAATAGAGTATTGTACATCTTCATTAAGTCAGGTGTTTGTGGGATGGAGAAAACTGTCCTCATCTGTATGTGTTACTTCTCCGGGTTGGCAAAGGGTGTGGATCATAAGAGATGGTCGATACAGCATTTTCGCCTACCAGAAATGTCTATTAACCAGCAGATCTGCACATTTACGGTACAAATAGAAACCGATACTCATAATTATGACTCTCAGGCAACAAAAAATCCTGGTGAGACTCTCTGTTTATCAGAGCCAGATTAAATTATGGTCACTGAGGTTTTAGTGCCAAATGCGTTTTATTGTTTTATAATTCTTTGGGATAGGGAGATCCATGGAAGGTATAGAGGTAATGCTTCATAACCAGGCTATCTGATTGAGACAGAAGGTCTCATCTGCCAGCTATGCTGGAGAACAGAGTTAACAGAAATGTGCTCGTGAAATGTGCAAATGGCAGCCTAGCCAAGTGTGGCTTCCCTTGTCATGGCGGTGGTTGGAGATAGGTCAGGCTGTGGGTACCCATGAGCCGGCCACAGGCTGCATTGCCTATAGCATGGGGAAGAGCTTGGAGGCAGTGGTCCTTGCTGAAGATGACATACAGAAATGCGTCTGGGGCTCAAGGACTTTGTGTGTCCCATCCTTGTCAACCAACCAAACTGCCTGCATAGTGCGGAACTCTGGGGAGTCCTGAGGCCCGGTGACCGGGATAAATGGGTGATTGTCTACATAGGGCACTCCCTGTTTGGGCCACATGAGGCTTGGTGGGGAAGGGGCTTGCCCAAACAGAGCACGATCTTGAACCCCAGCTTCCTGCCTTCTGGAGTTGGGCTTGTCTCCACACCTTGTAGAGTCCTCTCTGCCCTGACTGCAGCTCTGGTCCTCCCCTGTTCTCTAAGCATGCAAACTCACTCCTGCCTCAGGAGCTTTGCACAGGTTGTTTTCACTGCCTGGAATGTTTGTTTCCTTGATATTCACGTGTTTGGCTCCTTCAGACCAAGCGTGGATGCCCTCTAAATGGTGAGCTTCTGTGACAGCCCATCTGAAGGGGACATCTGATCACTTTCCATGATGTCATCTTGTTGTAACACCTTGCACATACCTCACACCCAATATCTTCTCAGTTGCTTGTATGGAGTTTGTCGTTTGTCTCTCCATGAGGGCAGGGGACTGGCGGGCTCCTCTCAGTGTATCTCCAAGGCATAAAGCACATTGTGGGTGCTCGTTACAGTTTGGTGAAAGGAACAAAGCTATCAATTGTTTGGGGGCAATTGTGGTTTGACCACACAACCAAATCCACCCATCACATACTCCAAATCCTGGAGCAAGGCTTGAAGCTTCCTCCAGCCACAAGGATGGATGACATGGATGGGAAAATGCCCACAGTGTGGCCGGTGCTGTTTCAGGCCCGAGGGAGGCCAGGCTTCCTGGTGAAGGTCACCCCCAAACCTGCCCAAGCTCTTCCCAGGAAAAATCTGCATTAAAAATTAAGGGGCTGTGGCAAAGATGTCCCCAGAGAGGGTTCCAGAATTCTCCCATGCAGGCATGGTGGGGTCGAAGGCAGAAGAGCCCAAGGTAAGAGCTTAGAGGGATGGAACCAGACAGAGTCGGCTGGCGCCCTGGTCTGCCCAGCGCATGTGTGACCTTGGTGAAGTCCTCTCTGTGGCTTGTCTGCAAAATGACTGACAGCTGTCTTTCCAGCCCCCCTCCCGCAGATGCAGGAAAGGCTGCGTGTGCCAGCAAGTGCAGGTGGATGTGTACACAGCACAAATGTCAAGCTGTCATTAGCGGATGCAAGCCAATAATCAAGACCCCCTTGCTCATAGCGACACTGGTGTAACCAGTGACTTACATTTCTGTTTCCAGTTTGGTCCTTGGGAGTCCAGAGGCTCCTGCATTTTAGACCAGCAAGTTATTGTTGTCTTGCCTGAAGAGCAGCAATTGTAATAACCGCGATGGCAAGATTGACGGTTTGCATTTCTGAAGAACAGTCCATGGGCTGGATGCTGTGCCAAACTCATTGCATGCACTGTGGTGTTCAATTGACAGCAGCCCCATGGGGCACATACCAGTGAAGAAATGGAAGGCTGGAAGAAGTTAAATTACTTGCCCACCCAAGCTCTCTCAGCTGGTAGACGGCAGAGCAGGGATGTGAAACCTGGAGTCTGGCACCCAAGACTACCTCTGGGCCACTGGGACTCATGGTCCTCGCTAGAGGTAACTGAGACCCAGGAGGGCCTGGTCACATGGGAGAAGTGATGGGCTGAGGTAGCTGGAGTGGGGGGAGGCATCTTGCTCCCCGAGAGGTGGTGACATGGTTCATGGAAACACCATCACCTGTGGCCGATGGCTGGAAAGGTCCCAGCAGGGCCTTGATCTAGTGCTAATGACTCTGCAAAAAAAATTAAAAAAAAAGAGGGGGTGCCTGAAAGAGTTTAAATGCAAACTCCCCAAATTCAAGAGAAAGAATATTAAAACTCTGCTCTTCATGAAAATAACATCGTGGGGAAGGCCCTTTTTCCCTCATGCTGACTGGACAATTGCATGAGAAGCTTCTGGGTTCTCCTTGGCTCAAGATGAAGGTTATGTCCATGAATTACTTATCTTAAGGTTGAACCCAGTGGTCTTGCAGTAAGCACTACAGGGTGGACCCAGCAGAACAGCCAGGTTGTGAGGCCCCCAGGGGGCCCCCAGGGATGGGGGGAGGAGCCAGGTGAAGCTGGTTCAAATCTGTCTGCATCTTCCTCAGAGCCTGTGTCCTCTTCTGTTTAATGGGAGCAGTGTGTCCACCACAGAGCTTTCCCAGCAATAGGAACAGTCTATGTGACATGCCTGACAGTGAACTGGTTCTCAACACAGGGTAGCAACTCTAGTGATTAGGACTTTATGGATTTTGAACAAGGTGGCAAGTGGAAAAATATTCTCATGGATGTCTGTCCCTTCCATGGAGGGGAGCGCCGGGGACCATCTGCCCCGATACAGGGGCCCCTGACTGCATCCTCCACTGCTGCCCATCTGCGGGGGGACACCCTGCCTACTGTCTAGACCAAGGAATTCGCACCCTGTCTGAGCCCCTAATGGGCCGCTCCTCTTCTCTTGCACATCCAAGAAAGGCCCACATGGGGGACAGTGAGGAGGTGTGAGCAGGCTGGGGGAGATGGTTTTCTGGGCTTCTGCAGTGCAGAGTGATCCCCACCCAGGGGCAGACAGAGGCCCTGGCTGGGCTGTGAAGTTGGAGCTCCTGCTACAAACTGAGGAGCTGGGGAAGGTGGATGGATGTTGGAGATGCTGGGGGGTCCTGACAAGTGCATCCTGTTGGGGATTGTACAGAGATGAAGGGCATCACCTCAAAATTCATGTCCTTCCCCCATCCTCAGAATGTGACCTTATTTGGGAATAGAGTCATTGCAGATGTAGTTAGTTAAGACGAGGTCCTGCTGGAGTAGGTGGCCTTTCATCCAATGGGACTGGGGTTCTTATCAATCATGAGAGGAGAAAAGACACAGAGACGCCCAGTAGGAAGACAGCCATGAGATGATGGAGGCAGAGATTGGAGCAGTGCATCTACAAACCAAGGAATTCCAAAGACTGCCAGGAACCAGAAGCTAGTGGAGAAACATGGAGGCCCCAAGGAGAAACCAGTCCCGCAACACCTTGGTTTTGGACTCCTGGCCTCTAGAACAGTGAGACACTAAATTTATGTTGCTCTGAATCATGGCGACTTTCAGAGAGTGGGGACAGTGTCTGAAGAGGTGGGCCCTTGGGCAGAAGAAGAATGTTTGTTTCAGCAAACAGCGCCTATGTTTGGTGCATAGGTAAGCATCTGGCACTAAAGAAGCACACAGGCCAATGGGAATACATTCAGAAACAGCCCCACATGTGCATGGGAAGATGTATAACATTTCAGATCAGTGGGAAAATGTGGGATTATTCAATAAGCGGTATTGAAAGAGACTTGGAATAGTCTGGAAAAAATGAAGCTGGGGTCCCCTACATCACTGTTTATGTGAAAATGAATTCTAGATGGATCAGAGGGCTAAATGTATTACTGAGAAAGAAGGCCATGGCTTCTGAAGAGATGGAATAGGTATTTTTTTCTATTCTGCCTGCTAAGTATAGCTAATATCCCTGAACATTGTATGGAAAACAAACATAAGAAGTCTCTGAAAGGTGGGGAGAAGGCAGACGGGCCAGGGAGCTTAGGACCCAAGGAATGACATGGTAGTGAGTTCCTTGAAGTTTGATGTGTGTGTATGTGTAAGTGTGTGTGTGTGCACTTTATATATCTCAGACTGAGTATCAGAGAGGCTGGCAACCTAGAAATGCCAACAGGTACAGACAAAAAAAAAGCCCTACAAAGAATCTGCTCTCTCTAGCCAAAGGACAAGGAAAGTGGGAGCCTAGTAAAGCAGGCAACTTTAGACAATGACCTCTGCACTTCTGCCAAGCACTACTGAAAACAGAGGCCCTACCCCTGCCAACACAGGCTGAGTGAGGAGCCCAAACCTTCACCCCTGCCAGACTGTAATGAGGCACCCCAACCCACTCCCCCTCCCCTTTGACAAAATGGTGGCAGAGAAAGCCCTAATGGGGAGCCACAAATTTTATTCCTGCTGGTGGTAAGGAGACCCTCTCCCTCTGTGGATTTGGTGGAGGCTGTGTATGGAGCCTGGGGGTAAGCACCACCCAGTGGGAAGTAACAAGGGCCACTCCCCCTCCCTCCTGGGGTAGTGTCAGCTGAGGCCTAGAGGGGAGCCTCCACTTCTACCCCACTTATAGCAGCTAGGAAGAGGCCTTCCCCTTCTCCTGCCAGAGAGATGTCACAGGAGGCCTGGTAAAATAGGACATTTAAATAAGATCCAGATTCTCAAGATATTAATACCAAAAATATCCAGGTTTCGGTAGAAAAATCACTCATCATACCCAAACTCAGGAATATCTCAACTTGAATGAGATAAGGCAATCAACAGAAACCAACACTGAGGTGGCACAGAGATCAGAATGATCTGACAGGTATGTTAAAGGAGCCATCATAGAAATGCTTCCACAGGAAATAACAAACATGCATGATACAAAAGACAGTGTAGAATATCTTAGCAAAGAAATATAAAGTTCCAGCAAAGAGATAGAAGCTATAAAGAAGAACCAAATGGAAATTTTAGAACTGAAAAATGAGAGAACCAAAATAAAAGCTCAATGGGTGGGTTTCACAGCACAATATGGACAGAAGAAAGAATCTGTAAACATGAAGATAGAACAATAGAAATTACCCCGTCTGAACAATGGAGAGAAAACAGACTAAAAGTCATCATCACACAAAAAAAGAGAGACTCAGGGGCCTATGGGATGACAACAAAAGGTCTGACATTCATTCCATAGGAGTCCTGGAAGGAGAGGAGAAAGAGAGTGGGGGCTAAAAATTGTTCAGAGAAATAATGGCTGAAAATTCCCCAAGTTTGGCAAAAGACATAAACCTATAGGTGCAAGAAGCTGAGTGAACCCCAAACAGGACAGACCTTAAGAAGTCCATGCTAAGACACACCATGTTCAAATTTTTGTAAGTCATGATCTTGTGGGTTGTGGGCTCGAGCCCTGCATTGGGCTCTGTGCTGACAGCTCAGAGCCTGGAGCCCACTTCAGATTCTGTGTCTCCCTCTCTCTGCCCCTCCCTACCCCTCCTCTTTCTCCCTCAAAATAAATAAACATTAAAAAAAAACTGTGGAGGCCAGAAGGAAGCAGCACAATATTTTTCAAAAGCTTAAAGAAAGAGATACCAACCCAGAATTCTATATCAAATAAAAATATCCTTTGGGAATGAAGAGGAAATGAAGAACCTCTCAGAGGAAGGAAATCTAAGAGCATTTGTCACCAGCTCATCTACCCTAAAAGGATGGTTACAGAAAGTCCTCAAAACAGAAATAAAAATGATAAAAACAGGAATCTTGAAACACCAGAAAAAACAATAGCAAGAGTAAACATATGGGTAAACACAACAGACTTTCCTTTTATTCTTGAGTTCTCTAAATTATGTTTGATGGTTAAGCAAAAATTCTAGCATATTTGACAAGTACTCCATATATGTAGAGGAAATATTTAAGACAATTATATTATAAATAGGAGAGTGTAATGGGGTGTAAGGGAAGTAAGGTTTCTATATTTCATTTGAACTGGTTAAACGCCAGTATCAGTAGACTATGATCTATTATGGATGTTTCATGAGATACCTAAAGTAATCATGACAAAGTATGCAAAGAGACATATTCCAAAACACTATTTATAAATCAAAATGTTATTCTAAACAATGTTCAAGTAACCCACAGGAAGGCAGAAAAAAGAAAACAAGAAATGAGAAACAGAGAGAAAGAATGGAAAACAAACCAACAAGCAAAAAAAGGTAGACTTAAGCCCTGACAGCAGTAATTACATTAAATATAAATAGTCTAAATATACCAATTAAAAGACAGAGATTGACAGAGTGAATTAGAAAAAACAGGCATGCAGGAAAATAATTTGGCAGTTTCTTAAAAAAATTAAACATATGCTTAATATATGACCCAGCAATTGCATTCCTGCATATTTATCACAGAGAAGGGAAAACTTATGTCCACAGAAAAGTCCAATTGTGGGTAGAAACTTTATCTGAAATAGCCAAAAAACCCTGGAAAAAGTCAAAGTGCCCTGCAACAGGTGAGTGGTTCAAGAAATTATGGAATATCCATACTATGGAATATTTCTCAGCAGTAAAAAGGAATGAACTGTCAAAACAGGCAACAATTTGGATGATCTCAAGGGCATCATGACGAGTGAAAACAGTCAATCTCAAATGGTCGTATGCTGTGTGATTCCACTTATGAAAAAATCATAGGAGCACCTGGGTGGCTCAGTCAGTTAAACGTCCAACTGTTGATTTCAGCTCAGGTCATGATTCCAGGGTTGTGCCATCAAGCTCTGGTCAGGCGCTGCACTTAATGTGGAAGACTGCTCAAGATTCTCTCTCTCCCCCACTCTGCCCCTCTTCCCCACTTGCATCCTCTATTTAAAATTTAAAAAAAGAAAAAAAAAATCACAGGTATGGAAAATAGATTAGTACTTTCCAAGGGCTAGTGGTGGAGTAGGGGAAGAAGGACTGGTCTGACTAAGGGGCAGTGTGTGGGAGATCTCTGTGGAGATGAAACAGTTTTGTATCTTGGTTGTGGTGGTGGCCACACAAATCTACACAAGTGATAAAATGGCACAGAACTACACACACACATTGAGCCAATGTCAGTTTCCTGGTTTTCAAGTTGAACTATAACCACAAAAGCTGTAACCACTGGAGGAAACTGGGTGAGGGTACAGGGACCCCTCTCTGTACTATATTAGCAACTTCCTGCAAATCTATGATTGCTTCAGAATAAAAATTTAAAAACAATAAAGACATAAAAATTACAGAAGAGAGCATGAGTGAAATAAAATGCAAAGCCTAGAGCTCGGAGAGGAAATAATCAATAAATTTAGCTACATAAAAATCGGAGACTTTTGTTTGATAGAGTAGACCATAACAGAGTCAAGAGGGAGATGAAATTCTGGGAGAAACATATTTGCAATGTCTGTGGCAGACATATGTGGCAGGCCAATCTCCTTGCCTTACAGAGTTCACATAAGTCAACAAGAAAAAATAACCCAATAGAAAAAATGGGCAAAGGATGTGAACGGGCGATTTACTGAAAAGTGAATACAAATGGCCAACAAATGTGGGAAAGATGCCCGGCCTCATTCTTAACGAAGGGCATGTAAAACAGACAATAGTGAAATTTGTTGTTCACTTATCAGATAACAAAAATGGAAAACCAGGATGCCCCAGGGCTGGTGAAGTAGACATTTTCCTACACTGTTGGTGGGAGTATGAATCAGTGTCCTCATACCAGAAGACAGTTAGGGAATAATTATGAAAATTAAAAATACTCCCTGCAACCCCACTGCCATGAAGTTATCCTAAAAGCATACTCTCAAGTTTCTCAAGATACATGTGCCAAGAAATCAGTTTTTGTTTTTGCACCAAGAAATCAGTCATATTTATAAAATGGTGCCTGGAACACAGCAAGTGCTATGTAGGCGTTTATTAAATGAATCAGAGGGCTCAGCTTGGGCCCAGGAAGGCTGTGGCTTCAGGGACACTGGCACACAAGACCCTCAGCACAGACACCAGGGTCATGGTGCCCACTATTGGTGCTTACCTGTGATGGTTCATTCTATGTCTCAACTTGACTGGGACAACTGGGTGCTCAGATATTTGGTCAAAAATTATTTTGGATGCATCTGTGAAGGTGTTTTTGGATGATATTAGAATGTGACTCCATAGGCTGAATAAAGAAGCTGGCCCTCTTTAATATGGGTGGGCCTCATCCAATCAGTTGAAGGCCCCAATCTAATCAGTTGAATAGAACAAAAAGCCTAGGTAAGAGGGAATTCGTTTTATCTGACCTTCTTTTAGGTGGGAGACATTAGTCTTTGGCCTTTGGACTTGGGACTGAAATGTACACAACTGGCTCTTCTGTATAAAGAGAGTCTCACATTTAAAACTTGGTTCCTCCTGTTTCCCAACTTTCAGGGACAATGGTGATGATGTGTTTGGTGCAGTGTCTTTTCCTACACACACAAGTCTCTATTCATCTCAAACATGTCCCCGCACAGGGTATGAACACCCAGCAATCCAGATACCCAACCCTCGGGACCCATAACGTCTCTCCCTCCCCTGCTGCACTGACTCATCCGCAGTGTAGACACTGGCCTCGGCCTTAGGGGACACATCCCGATAGAGGTAGGCCCAGCTGGGTGTGTATCATCCCTAGGGAACTCCAACCTCACAACGTGGGCTGGGCAGGTAAGAAAAGCGATGGTCTCACCTCTCTGGTCTCAAATTCCTGAGTCAGAAGCATTTTATGACTAGGGTCAATGTCACTAAAAGGCAAACAACAGGATGCAGGCCTGTGCAGGAAAGGCAGTTTGCAGAGATTTCTTGCCCCTCTGTTCTCACCTATCAATCTTTATCTAATTGAACAAGATTCTCCGCCTGCAGTAAAGACAGCCACACACACAGACCTGGCGGTTTGCTCAGCGGGGGGACTTTGTAGCTTTTGCTCACACATGTATTTGTGGTGAAAGTTCTTACTTTAGAAGAGAAATAGAACAGAGAACTTGGGCTTGTGAATTTGTATTTTTCCTCTTTTTCACTCTGAGCCCATGAGATGCAAAGAAAGTTCTAGAACACAGCTCAGAAGGACCTCTGGATTCCATCTGCATTCACTGAGCTGTCATCTTTGGACACACACCATGTGAGCTCTCAGGCCTACTGTATCAGCACTGCCTTTTAAATGAAAAAAAAAAAATAAATATAAGGTGGGGCACCTGGGTGGCTCAGTTGGTTAAGTGTCTGACTCTAGGTTTTGGCTTAGGTCATGATCTTGTGGTTTACGAGTTCGAGCCCTGCATCAGACTCTGTGTTGGTAGGGCAGAGCCTGCTTGGGATTCTCTCTCTTCCTCTCTCCCTGCCCCGCCCTTGCTCTCTCAAAATAAATAAATAAACTTAAAAAAATACATTATGAAAACAAATATAAAGTGGATTGGATACTCCAAGTTCTAAACATTTTTTTCTGCTTCTCCCCTCAGTCTGCACCGTTTCTCCTTGGATTCTATCCAAATCGGCATATAAGCTCGTTTGCCCCAGATGACTTGGGGACAGAGGAATGGTAATGTCTTCTGAGAAGATGTTCGCCAACAGTTCTGAAAATGGGGCAACCAGAAAGTTTCTCCATTGTGGTCAGTGCCCATGCCCTATCAGTCTTGTGAGAATGTTCTCGTGTGTCAAGAAAATTTACCAAGAAAATATCATTGTGTTTACAATGATATAGATGCTCAGTTATAAATCAGACTGAATGGAAGAGCTTAGGGTGGCCCATCCCCAGTCCCCATCCCATTTACTCAGGACAACCTCCCCGTTTCTGCCTAGTGATGGTGGCTGGCATACGAGACAATCTGCCTCTTCCTCTGCTGCTTCACTTACCAAGTTTAGGGGGTAACTACCCATCCTGTTATGGTCCATGATAATTTAGTTCATTTACACCATTCTCTTCCCTGCTTTCCTGCCTTTCCCAATGGGTGATGGTTATATTCTTTTTTATTCTTGTGTTGGTTCCCTGAACGGGCTCTTTGAACCTCAGGTGGGTGTGCCAATGACTGGGCTCCCTTTGAGGGTAGAGGGAAGGTCGGCCCCAGATGCCCTGAGTCCCTGTTGGAGAAAGGCAGTTCTGGGCACAGAGTCCCTCTCTCCTAATGGCCCCGTGGTCTGCCTTGGATTGAGTGATAGTTTTCTTGAGCTGTGAGGGGCAGGTGCTGGGAAGGGAGCTGGTGGAGGGCACATAGAAGTAGGTGTTTCATAACCACCCCACTCTTGATTTCTCTCTTGCTCACAGCCTCCATCAGGCCTGGAGTGCCCCCACACTGGATCCTGTGTCTGGGCTTCCCCCCCATTTCACTGTGCCACGTGGCCCCATTCATTTCCTTATCTTCCAGAAACCCACTGACGTTTCTCATTCACTGATAGCCCTCCCTTGTGGGTACACTCCTATATTTCTCTCCTTTATTCAGTCTGTCTCGTCAACAGGAAAACCACATCAGCCTTTTTAACAGGTCTCGAGATGCCAGATGGAGACCTGAGCTCGGCGGCCAGAGCTGCCCTGGGCAGACAATCCACAGAGCCTGAGCATGATTGGCTGCCTGGGCTTTCTGGGTTCCCTTTATAGATGTTCCAGACAATTCCATCCATCCTCAACTTTGCCATGGTTTTAAAACAATTGCTCAACCCGGGGCAGTTTGTGGGGGTAAAATGGTGGAGATGAGCAAGCTGTTGGGTCAAATCAACCCACGCGTCTCCTATGAAGATGGTCCCTGTGCCCAGGAATGGACATATTTCTGCCAACCTGGTCATTCCGGGGCGACCAGTTCCTGGGGAGCCGAGTGAGGGTTTTGAATGATTCCAAAAATCTCTGTAAATGCTTTCTATCTGTGAGCCCCATGAAAACCCCACACAGTTTATTATCCCGAAGCTGACCCACAGATGTGGAGGGTGTCTGGACTCATCAAGGGCTCCAGACTGACCTCCGGTGTTGAGGTCTGCCCTTCGAGCATATGCCTCGGCATCCCCCTCTTGTCCTTGTCCAAACTTGGGGGGTGGTCACAGACAGAAGATCATATTTGGGGTATAATTGGTACGTCCATTTCATCTACCTTTTTTTCCCTCCTTCAGGTGTCATTATGGGTTGAATTGTGTCCCACGTGCCCCCACCCCCCACCCCATTCCTCTGTTCTAACCTCTAAGGATCTCAGGATGTGACTATTTGGAAATAGGTTGTTTGTAGATGATTGATTTAAAATGAGGTCATTAGGATAGGCCCTAATCCAATAGGACTTGTGTCCTTATGAAAAGGCGAAATTTGGACACAGAGGCACCCCCAGAAGGAAGACAATGGGAGGGGGAGGACACAGGAGAAAACTGCCCCTGTGAGCCAAGGAGAGAGGCCTCAGGAGAAGCTGGCCCTGCCGACCCCCTTGATCTGGGGCTTCTAGACTCCAGAACTCAAGGACGATAGATTTCGGCTATGGGAGCCATCCAGCCTGTGGCTCTTGGTTACGGCAGCCCTAGGAAATGAGTGTGGATTCTAAGCAGGAAAATGGATTCTCTGCATTTGCTTGGTTTGAAAATTTTCAAGGGCCGTGCAGGAAGCTGCACTACAGTCTCTTTGTAAAAGCTGATTATCACAGAGGGTGCTCGGTGTTGCAGAGAGATATCTCTGCCTCCCAGATGGCCTCTGAGCCCCCATCGGGCTCCACGCCCCCAGCCACAGACCCACCAGATAAGCTCTGAGTCCAGAGAGCAAGAAGGTGCCAGGGGCCGCCTGATGGGGGCAGAGAGGTGCCAGGAGGAACCGGCCATTTGGGACTGGCTGTAGTCTGTGGGATCTGAAAGCCAGGATTTTAAAATGAGGCTGTTTATATATTTCCTGACGACTTCCTCCCAGCTTTCCTGAATCACCTGGTAAAGTCCTGTGAAAGGGCGAGCCTTCTTCTGTGGGCAGAAGGAAACCAGGTTTTCATCTGCACCTGCATTGTTCTGGGGAGCATTCACCCCCAGGAGTGCTCCCCAAGGGCCAGCAGGGGACAGCATCCCAGGGCGCAGTACAGAGCTGGGAAAGGTCCAGGCCGGACTCCCCCCTCCCCAGTGCCCCCCCACCCCGCAGCTCTCTAGCTCCCATAGTAACTAGAAATGGGCCCAAGGGACTCCTTCCCCAAACACCCTCGGGTCCTTCACTCGGGTCTGGCGCACGGCGGGACCCGTGTCTGTGTGTGGACTGGGTGGGGGTGTGCAGGCCACTTCATCCATCCACATCTGAAGGCCGTTTTGCAAAACGCACAGTTTGGGCCTCTCATGGGGCAAATACTACCACCCAGGAGTGTTCACCTGGTTGCAGGTGTTCAATCAGCGCTCACTGGCACGGCCCTGTAGGTGCCTCCTTGTGCACCGAAGTGCCAGTAGGCCGATGGCAAGGAGCAGTTCTCAGCTGCATTAGGACATTTCTTCTTTCTCCCTTTTCCTTTCTCTGGATGGGATTACAGCCGCTTCTGCCAGCGTCCCCAGATCTCGTGCCAGGTGCTGCAGACTTCGAGGCTAATTGGGGCAGAGCCTTATCGGGTTGCACGCTGCCCGGACGTGGTCTTGGACAAGGGCACGCGCTCGGAGATTAAATTCTCCACGGCGACACAGCCTGTCTTTCCTGGGAGCGTACGAGCTTCTGTCAACACTGGCGCCCTCTGATCGGATCACCAGGGCTCTGCTGCTGAGTCTGGGGTACAAGGACAAGGAGGTGACACAGGGCAGACCTGACACACCCAACTCAGGTGCTGCCCTCCAAGGCCTGCCCACCTCTTGGGGAAAGACTGCAGGCTTGGGGTGAGAAAGTCTTGGGTTCGAATTCTTCTCATCCTCCTGGCTTGGTGACCTTGGTTGGTGTGTCCTTTTACCTGCCGAGCCTCAGGGAGATGAGGCACCGGGCTGTGGTACAGATGCGACATGCGGAGGCAAGGAAAGCAAATGTTTTCTCATGTTGGAAAGAACACTGCATGAGACTGGTGAAGCAGCTGGGTGCCGGCTCTGTTCTATGTGCTTGGGAGACATTAGTGAACCAGACATCAGACATCCCTCACTCGTGAGTTTACATTCCAGCGGGAGAGAGACAGTAAACAAAAAGCAGAATACATATGGAGTTTCTGTATCCGGCTAGAGGAGTGAAGGGTTATGGAAAAAGGAAAAGCCCAGCCAGGTAAGGGCTGAGAGTGTAGCCAAGTCGTATGGGCTGAGTACTAGGGAGGAGTTTCGATATGGAATAAGGCTGTTAGGGGAAGCCTCAGAGAGTGGGCAGCATTGGAGCAAAGACTTGAAGGACACCAGGGAAGTAGCCAAGTAGAGATCCAGGGGAAGAGCATCTGGGCAGGGAGACAGTCAGTGCAAAGGCCCTGTGGCAGGAGTGTGCCTGGTGTGTTTCCGGTGCGTGGTGGCAGCTGAGGGAAACCACTGAAGAATTTGAGTTTTTACTCTGAATGAGAGGGGGAGGCACTGCAGGGTTTTGATAAAAGGAATGGCATTATCTGCCATCGGGGGAGGCAAGGACATAGCCGGTTGACCAGTTAGCAGAAGGCCATAGATGATGGTGGCCTGGACCAGGATGGTTACAGTGGAGTGGTGAGAAGTGATGCTTTCCAGATGTATTTTCAAGAGTATTTCCAGACAGATTGGATGTGGGTATGAGGGAAGGGAAGAGTCAGACATGACTGAAGACCTTGGCTGCCATCAACAAGTGTGGGTAAGACCTTGTGAGGAGAGGTTTGGGATGGAAAGTCAGGGTTAGGGCTTTGGAAAGGTTGAGTTTAGATGTCCACTGGACAATTCCCAGCAGGCTGCTGGACAGGAGTCTGGACTTTGGGAGGAAGATCCAGACTGGGGATGTACAACTGGGAGTTGTCTGTCTATGGATGAAATTTAGAGCCAGGAGACTGAACGAGGTTAAGGGAGTAAGTACATATGAAGAGAAAAAGGGGGCTGAGCTCTGGGGCCCTTCAAAGTCAAAGAAGTCAAAGAGAAGAGAAGGAACAAGCCCATGGTGCAGAGAAGCCGCCAGTGAAAGTTGGGACTGTGAGTAAAACGGGGGTCACTGTTGACCTTGACAATGGTGATGGGCTGGTGTGTCCTCCCCAAACTCATACAGGGAAGCCTTAACACCCTGGGATCTTGGGACATGACTGTATCTGGGGGCCTTTAAAGGGGTGATTATGGTAGAATGAGAGATGGGCCCTAATCCAGTAACACTGGTGTCCTTGTAGGGAGATGTGATTAGGACACAGATATGCATGGAGGGAGGAGCACGTGAGGACACAGAGAGGAGACTGCTGTCTACACCCCAAGAAAGAAAGGCCTCAGAAGGAGCCAACTCTGCTACACCTTGCTCTCAGACTTCCAGCCTCAAGAATCACGAGAAATAAATGTCTGTTGGCCAAGCCCCCCATCTGTGGTACTTTGTCACCGTGGCACCAGCAGACAAATCCCAAGCACCTCGGGGGAGAGGGTAGCAAATTCTAGCCAGGTGGGCTTAAGAGAGCAGAGAAGAGGGAACCCTTCCAAGGGTTTTACCGCCGAGAAGAGCAAAGACAAGGACTGTAGCTTTCAGAGGAAGTGGGATCAAGGACTTCTTTTTTTTTTTTTTTAAAGACATTTCTTTTATGATTTTAGGTGGGAGGCTTAACAGCTTGTTTTTATGCTGCTGGGAGTGGTCCAGTAGACGTCACAATGCGATGACGACGCAGGACGGTCGTTGCTGGAGTGACGGCAAGGCTGGTGGAAGGGGGAGGGGAGTCTGTGCCCAGAGGGCGGTGGGACACAGAGAGGCCTCCTGGCAGTTTGGGGGGACAGCTCCTTAGGCAAGTGGGATGAGAGAGGGCCCTGTCAAGCTCCCCCTTCCTTGTCTCTGCTTTTCCTTGTTTCTGTGCTGTTTCACGTCTGCAAGTTGTACAAAGCTGATAATGATGCAGTTGATTCTTGTCCAGCGAAAGGCAAGCCAACTGTGTCTACTGGAGGGCAGAGTATTGCTGCTGCCATTTTGCATCTGTTTCCAAATTCGTGTCTGCCTTCCTTGTGTGATTCTTTCCATTCTCTTTTAAACCACAGGTCCTATCTCACTGATTCCCTCATTAACTGATGAGTTCAGTAAGATCTTTGACACACATTTATTTTATATTTGTATGAGAGTCAGTATTTTACCTCAACGATCCTTTCTCACGACACTGATAAGACAGTAGGTATCTTTGCATATTCTCTTCTGATGGGTTTGATTTTTCCCATGATAACCAGAGCTCTAAAGTGGGTCCCTTTCTAAAACCCTCATCTGGGAAGTGATGGGTGACAGGAGGGGGATACGGGCCACCTGGAGGGACCCTGTAGGTGTGCCGGCCAGGCAATGGCCTAGCCTTTCCAAGGGTGACAGCTCCCTGGACCTGTGTGGATTGCAGGGAGCTTCATTCCACCCCTGGCTGCAGGCCTTCTTGGCAACACTGTCATTTTTCACCTGGAAGCACCCCCCCCCCACACACACACACACAGGAGTTTGCTCCCCCTTCACTCCCACCAGCCCAGAAATGGCCAAGTTGATTTATTCGTGTGTCTGCAGTTCTGATGGGGGAAGGGGGCTCGTGGGACCCCAAGGGAACAACGCCTCCCATTCAAAGGTCTGGCCTAAGGAGGAATGGCAGGGGAGGGGGCTGCTCCAGGACAGAGGAGCACTGAGCTCAGCTCCCAGCCCACTTCCCCTCCAGGACTCCCTCTGGGACCCACATCTGACTCAAGTCTGGGAGGGGAGTGATATGCTGAGCAGAGGGCCTGCTTGGCAAGGGCAGGGTTCTGACACCACCCCCCGGCCTCCTCCCGAAGCCTGGGGCCCCCTCGCTCCCCTCTCAGTGGGCACCCCGCTCTGCCAACTATCCGGGTGTGCAAGGTCATAAATTTTGGTCTTGAGGTCCTGGGTTCTGGGTGCAAGTCCAAGCTCCTTCCTCCCCAGAGGGACGGCCTTGGCGGAGTGTCTTCATCTCTAAGCTTCCACTTTCTCTTCTGAAAGCCAGGAATGGAAGGAACCCGCCTGTCTGGCTGCCATGCAGATCAGGGCTCTGAAAGGGCCAAGCTCCCTCCTGCTCTGCCCCTGCCCCTCAGCCTGGGAACGGCCCAGAGGCTCTGGTCTTGCTGTGTTCCCTGCCAGGGGAGAGGCAGCTAACTGCTCGCTGTGATGCCACACCAGCACAGGACCAGGAACTGGACTTTCCCCTTGGAGCCTGGGGCCAAACTCTGTCCCCCACCTCGACTTCCTCTGGGGATCTTGGTGTGACCCTTTTGCCACGTATAAAGATGCCTCAGTGTTCTAGAATCTGTATATATATGTACATATATATATATATACATATATATATATGCATATATTTGTGAGATATAAATATATACATATATAACAGATATATGTGTATGTATGTATACATATATGTATGTATATACACACACATATATTTGTGGCCTACTTTTCCAGTCTCCAAAACTCTATTCAATCTTGCAGGTTTAGACCAAATGCTGCCTCCCACAGGCAGCCTTACTGGGTTGCTCACAGATTGAATTGATTACTCTTTCCTCTGCAGCTCAAATCCTGTTCCCCTCCTGGCTGCATTTAGACGTTTAGATTGTTTCCCCTATTAGGCTTATTTATTCATTCAATCATGTTTCATTCATTCGTTCATTCATTCATTTGGCTGAGGTTTACTGAGCACCGTCCATGCACAATGCATAGGCCCTGGCCTCGGCCTGGTGTCCAGATGTAAACGCATCAAGTCTCTGCCTTCAGGTGCCTGTATCCTCGGCAGGTTTCTGTTCCCGGCACTGAGGGCCTGCCTGCCAGGTAACAGGTGTTCGGTAAACAAAGGGACACTGTGAGCCCATTTGCCCAAACTTCCTGCACTTGGCACACCCTGTTTGTTTCGATTTTAACTGCACCTTTGCTATTGCACACTTTAATTAACATTCTTGGGCCCACTGCACATTCTTCCGCCCTCTGTGGGAGAGCTACGGCTTTGTGACAGGTTGCAAGTTATCACGTTCTTGGGAGACTCCCCGCTGCTCCGGCCTGGGTCCCACACTGGCCTCAGGCCCTGGGCAAGCCCCCGCCCCTCCCTTCCCAGCCCTGCCGTCCTTCTCTGTGACCTCTGAGCAGATGAGGGCAGTGGGCTTGCTGGAGCCTGTCCAAGGGGTGTGGCTGCCAATGCCACCACCAAAGTCCTGCCCCTCTCCCTGGTTTCGGGCTCCCATCTCTGGAGCCAGCTGTGCCCTGCAGAAGCAGCGTGTGCCTGACAGGGTTAAACCAGGCAGCAGCGTCCTGTGCTCTGCCCCATGGGTGACGTTGTGTCCCCCAGGGGCCCAGACGCCCCACAGCGAGCCCACCCTCAGAAGAAGAGTGGCGGAAGCTGTAGACATAGGTGCCCATGGTGGCGAGCTGACCAGGCATGTCACACCTTCCTGTCCCCGCTTCTCAGGACCAAGCCAGGTGCAGGTCGGGCACCGGGTTCTGGCCCCTGGGGTCCATCACTTCACCCTCCCCGACCAGGCCTGCGGCTCCTCCTGGGGAATCCTCTCCACCTCGCCCTACCGCACCATCTGGGTAGAAAGGCAGATCCAGGCAGTAGTTAAGGGGCGTGCAGTTCCCCCCCCCCCCCCCCCCCCCCCCCCCCGCCCCCCCCCCCCCCCCGCCCCCCCCCCGCGGGCGGGGGGGAGGGGGGCCCCGGGGGGGGGGGGGGGGGGGGGGGCCCCCCCCCCCCCCCCCCCCCCCCACTGCTGGACTAGCCGTTCACTTTCTGTGAGCTTTGCATCTGGAATGGAGTGAGGAGGCACGACGAGGTGTTGGGGGCGCTCACTAACCCACACCGGGCTTGCTCAGGGCAGACAGCTGACTAGTTTCTGCTGCTCAGAGGCCTGGCCCTTCCCGATTCCTCCTCCTCCAGACTTCCGGTGTGTTTTCTCATTCCTGCCATCCGTGCGTCCTGGTACGCTGGCTGGAGGCAATGGTCACTGGGTCAGCCGAGAGTGTCCATTCAGAGCATCTCGACGTGATCTCGGGAGAGACACGCTGCTCTGGGTCGGCCGGCAACCGTGGCTGAGCTTACTCTCATCCTTCCGGGGTCTTCCGTGGGATGGACACAGGAAGCCTTCCTAAGAAGACACTTACTACCCCTGAACTTCCATTCCCACTATGCTGGCCAGTGTGTCGTGCCTGCTGGTCACCATTTAGTGAGAGTCCACTTTGTGGCAGGCCTTGAACATGAGCAGGCACTGAATGCCCATTGAAGAGGGAGCAGACTGAGGTTTACGGCGGGAAGGGAGGCCATGGCTTGCCTGAGGTCACAAAGGAGAGATGGGCAGAGTGCCAGGGTGGCTCAGTCGGTTCGGCTCAGGTCATGATCTCACGGTTTGTGAGTTTGAGTTCTGAGTTGGGCTCTGTGCTGACAGCTCAGAGCCTGGAGCCTGCTTCAGATTCTGTGTCTCCCCCTCTCTTTGCCCCTCCCCCACTCATTCTCTCTCTCTCGCTCTCTCTCTCTCAAAAATAAATAAACATTAAACAAATTAAAAAACAAAAAAACAAAGGAGAAATCGGCCCCAGGTGACCCAGGGCACAGCAGTGGCTCTCTCCTCCTCACCACGTGAAAGGGTCCCTTTCACCACGGGTTCCAAGGGTGTGTGAGGCCACTGATCTGAGGAAAAGTGTGGGGACAGGGACAGTTAGTGCCGTCCTCTTCCTCCCTTCTCCCTGCCTCTGCCTCCTCTGAGTCCAGGGGAAGATCAGAGGCGCCAGTATGCTCTGGACCTACCGGCAAAGCAGCCTATGCTAGTGTCCTGGGGCTGCCCTAACAAAATTCCACAAACCGGTAGCTTAAAACAATAAAAATGTATTATCACATAGTTCTGGAGGCCAGAAGTCCAGAAATCCAGCTGTCTGCAGGGCCACGCTCCTCACCCCAGGCTCTAGGGGAGGGTCCTTCCTGCCTCTTCCAGCCATGGTGGCTCCTGGCAGTCCTGGGTGTCCCTTCACTGGTGGACACATCACTGCAGTCTCTGTCTCTCCTTTCATGGCCTTCTCTGCGTGTCTGTGTCTCTCTTCTTTTAAAGACACCATCCCATTGGATTTAGGGCCTGTGCTAATCTAGTAAGACCTTAATTATATCTGAAAAGACCCTGTTTTCAAACAAGGCCACATTATGAGGTTCTGAGTGGGTATGAACTTCCAGGGTGGTGGTGGGGACATTCTTCAGCCACCACACGGCCCTTCTGAGCAGGAAGCCAGCACCATCAGGAGTGCACAGGGAGGGCCAGCCGGTTGCGTCCCTCTCATCATAGCCACCTGTATGATCTGCGGCTGTGACCCTGTGTCAGCCCTGCCCAGGGCCCTGAAGCTCAGTGGCACGTGACACACCGGAGGCCCTGGGGTCTGGCCAAGGTCAACCCCAGAGTCCTGCTCAAGCAGGTCTGTCGTTCCAGACCTCTGTCTCCCCATAAAATGATAGGTCTCTTCTGAAGCACGTGCCCTCATCTGGGTCCTCAGCCTGCCCTGCGTCCAGGCGAGCAAGGCTGCAGGCCCCTGGGGCCCGGCGTGGCATTTCGTAAACAGAGCGTGACATTCGGAGGCAGCTCTGCAGCCTCTGGGGCGGCGGTTCTGTTTTCTGACGTACAAATTACCGTATTGTTGCAAATAAGAGTTGTAAACACAAGTAAGCCCCGGATCACAAATCCATTTTTATTAAAAAATACAACTCTCAGTGTTGGGAGCCCATTTTTCACCAAATGAGGCATATGACCAATCCATTAGAGGGAGAAAAATCAAAGGCAACGCTTCGCTTCGCTGGTCAGGTAGGACCCCGAACACACGAGTGAAGGTCAAAATGGCCATTCAAGTATTTTATGTTAATTAAACCCTGTTGGTGGCTCAGCCTGGAGAGAAGTAAGTGAAACATTGGTTCCTCGTCGGGCTGTCCAGAGCACTGTCCTGCGGGAAAGAAGTGGGGCCAGTTGGGCCTTGTCGGTCTGCACTAATCGCTGTGAGCATCTCTGCCCTGCGGCACTCAGGTGGGACCCAGGCTCACGGCAGAGATCTCTTCTTATATGAACACACAGTCGGTTCCTATGAGCTTCCGATGAAAGTTATGTGCCAGGGCTTAGGGCGGCCGGGGAGCCTGGAGGCCTGGGCTCTAAGCGCACAGTGGGTCTTGGGAAGCATCGGCGAAGAACCTGGTAGGGACTCTGCCCTGTGCTTTCCAGCTCAGTGTCCTCCTCAGTGCCATGGGAACGATGCCCACAGCTACCTCCAAGGCTGCTGTAGGGATTAAGTGCCTACTTCCACAAACACCAGCCACCCTCACCCACACTCCTTTGATGACTGCTGGGACAAGTTTGCAATTATCAGCAGTAGGGGGTGGGCCTTTGCTCCTCTTAGGCGCGTGGGGTGCCTTCTTCCCTCACCAGCTCCCGGAGGTGGGTTATCCAATCTGATCCCAGAAGGCTCGTTCTGCTCTTGGCATTCAGCCCTCAGAGCCCACCACTATTACAATTCTTACTTTTTGTCTTCTCTTTACAGTAAACAACCAATTCACACCCTGAGAACTTACAGATTGGTAGGATATAAATACATCAATTTGTTTTAAGCCGTTGGAGAGCAAAATGACATTTTTAGCACTCAGAAGGGCTGAATCATGGTCTGGAGGTATGCAGTTGGATCAATTCCTTTGAGGGGTCAAGTGTAATTTTAGAGTAGAATTAGTATGATTCACGATGGAGCTGCTATACTTACAAAAAAAAAAAAAAAATTCAGTTCCAAGCAAGGATTATCGTTCTTTTTACTTAAGCATTTTCTAAAAAGTTTAAGATGTGCTTTTGGAGGGAGGCGTTTATGACTCGTGAACAGTCTGAAATTGCCTCTTCCCACTGAGCACATCATTGTTACAAACGGCTAAGTCACAGTCATGTGTCCAGATGACCTCTGTGTGATGGCCTAGGCCAGGCTAAGGTGACCCGCCCATTTCATATAACCCCCCAAGTTCCAATAAGTTCCTTTCATTATCCTGGCATTTCATAAAGGAATGGATTGGAAAAAGTCCAGTCGGGACAAATGGACCTCATAGGAAGCACCGAAGGAGGGGCCCCCATGGAATATCTGAGGAACTTGAAAGCCACATGCGCCTTGGATAGTATTAGGAAGGAGGACAAGAATTCAAAAGTTGATCATCTCGGTCTCCTCCTCTGTCTGATGAGGACCGTGGTGACCTGGACACTTTTCTGATGGAGGTCTCGGGGGTAAACTGAGGAGAAGGTGCTGTGGGTGCCTGCCTCCACTGAGACTTCTGGCCTCTCTTCCTGTTTTTCTCTTCTGCTGCCCATAAGAGAGATTCATTTTGGAGTCTGAGGTCACCTCTATCGACAAAGAATATTTTCAAAGAAAGCCCAGTGGAGTTCGGGCCGGGTGCCTCTCTCTTGGCTTGCGTTGGGGGAAGAAAAGTTTAGAATCAATAACCAGAAATTTGAATTAGTTCAACTCTTTTTCAGAATAACCAGGAGTAGGATGGACGCGTCCTCCCCACTACCTAAGGCCCAATCCTTACTCTTCCAATTCTAGCTCATCCTCTCCAGGCCTGTGCCTCCCAGGCCAGCTCCTGGGGCCTCCGTGGGGTGAATCCTCACCCCGAGATCAATGCCCAGATGCAGCCATCTCCAAGTAATGGGTTAGCTAGCAGCACATTATTTCTGGATGATCTTCAAAATATTCTGCTCAGATTTATTTCAAGTGTGGATTTAGTTTCTGTCCTGCGGTGTTACCAGTTGGTAAGGATGTGTTCTGCCAAGGTAATTTGTTCTACTGTGGCCCAGGTGAGATGTAGCAAGGAAAGACATGAAATCTTCAATTTCAGGAAGGAAAGAGCATAAATTCTGAAGTGTAGCACCCGCCAGTGCGGGAAGGTCCCAGGGGAAGGCTGTGAAAGAATTCTATAAAGTTTTAATAGCTCAAGACCCAAGGTAGCAGAATTAAATGCAAGCTTGGGGACCAACTCTTTTCTTGATCGTATAAAACGTGGGGGAAATCTCTCTCAACTCAGGCAGCGCCTTGGGTGTTTGGGTGGAAAGCGGACACATCAGAATTTCGAAGCACGTGCCGAGTTTTTTCCAATCTCATCAGGAGAGGTGGAGCCCCCTCCCGGACGTGCGGAACAGTGAGGTTAGCCTGGAGCTGCAGGACACAGGTATCTTTATCCCTCGTGACAGGTAACTCGGTAACGCACTGAATACTGTGAGTCGTTTCAGAGAATTATCAAATTCAAGGGTATTGTGGAAATCCCCAAATTTGTAGCCAGTTGCTCAGAAGTGTGCGTGGCCTGGTGGTCCCTGAAGCGTGGCTGGTGTCTGAAATTCGGGTAGCCCTGGGGAGCCCTAGACTTATGGGGTTTGTGCTAACTCCCGGGGGGCACAGAATTCTGGGGCAATCTGAACTGAACTGTAGTACAAAATTGTAGTACACCCAGTTGGTTTTCCCTTTTCATTCAACGGGGAAAATATTCCCACACATACTCCTAAAAGGAATCAGGAGTCCCCAGATCCTTCTGTCACAGGAGGCTGGCGAGGCCAAGAGGCTTTTCTTTTGCACAACTGGTTCCCACACTGGGGATAAGCAGGCTTTAGCATGAAACCTTGGCCTGAAAAAGCCAGTTACCCGCTCCTTCTTATGTCCTCAGCTCGAGGTGCCCCAAAGCCACCACGCCATCCGTTCAGAAACAAAGGCATAAATATACACAAAGACTACAGGTCCAGGTGCACATGCCAAAATCACCTTTCCCAAGTGGCAGAGGAGCCCCGAGCGAGTGCGTGTCCTGGGGACTCCGTTGTGACTCGGGTGCCGTGTGGACACAGGCTGAGGGAAGTAAAGGCTCCCCCCCTCTCCTCGCATCGAAGCCTTCCCACAGCCCCACTGTTGGGAGGAGTTCCTGGCAGTGATCTATTTGTAGCGTCGCTATTTAACCGGGTGACTTGCCTTGGCAGCCACTGAGATCTCGGATCTAACAGATTTGAAACTTAATCCCCGCAGCGCCAACAAAGCCCTGCTCTTTTCATGTGGCTAAAAACGTACGGCATCCAGACATGGCTCAGTTGTGCTGTCTACGTGGCATTTAAAACACCTCTGCCCACGTGGGGCATCCACATGAGCCAGGTTTCCTAGTAGGAGTGTGATCTTCAAAAACATAAAATAAAATAAGGCGTGGGGAAAAGGCTCAGAACTGGCTCTGGCAGCAGCATGCTTAGCTCACTAGAAGAGAGAGTGAAGCTCCCCCTTCCTCTCGTCAGTACGGCCCAGAATTGGGGGGAGAGGAAGCCGAGAGAGTAGGGTTGTGCAAATGGGCTGAAAGGGCTGCGTGCACGTTTCAGGAGAGTTCTGTGGCCCCAGGGCTTGACACATTCCGAAAGGGGACTGCACGGTTTAAGGAAAGGATCCAAAGCCCTTTGAACACCTTCATCTCACTCTGTTTCCACTGTTGTCTGGAAGAGAGCCAACATCCACATGGCTGGCCCCTGCTTCCGGCTTCCTCTCCTCTTTGCTTATTTTCTTCATGATGTATCACAACATCTGTTTCCCTGATTATCATCCAAGATCGGAGCCCTGGGGAGGCAGGATCTGGTCCGTCTTCTCTCTGTCGCACCTCTGGACTCAGCATGTTGCCCGCACACAGTTGGAGCTGAATAAATGTTTCGTAAGGAAGCCTCCTAGCTGGCCTCCCTGCTTCTGGCCTCACCCGTTTCACCTGCCTACTCAGCCCACCACCTGAGACACTGCTCAGGTAACAGGTGACAGGGGGAGGGCGTTTACTTCCGGCCTGGCCTGTGTGAAGCCCCTGCCCTGGTGGTACAAGTCCCTAACCTGGCCAGGTCCTCTTGTGCCCTCCTCGGCCTGGGTCTTCGAGGCATCCTCAGCCTCGCACGCCCATGCCCTCCCCTTGCCTCTCAGTCTTCCTTCATCACGCATTTGCTGTTTCCTTTTCAGCTCAGGCCCACAGCACCGTGCACAAAAAGGGGCTTGGTGACTACTGAACAAAAACGTCAGACACCCTGTGTCACCAAGCTGGGCCTCACACCAAGCAAGTCTTCTCTTTTAAAGGCTTACCGTGTACATAATGTGCCACCATAAGTTCTTTTTGTCAGTACTTGAATGGAGCTGCAGCCAGTTGGGGGAAAAAAAAGTCTGTTTTTCACCTAGTGGAAAAAACAACCCAATATCAGGGAACTCAGCCATTTGCACATCCGGATCCTCTTACCACAAACGGCTTAAGTGCCCAGACATGCCGCTGATCCCCTTCTAGATGGTTCTGGTGCCAGAGCCAAATGAAATTCCAGGAGGCAGGGGACAGAGCTCTCTTGTGGCTTCCTGGAAGTATGGTCATTGATGAGACTTGATATTAGCGGCTTCTGCAAACAGCCAGGAACCTGGTAATTGCTCCTCAGAGCTAGTGCCCAGAGGCTGGGCAGGCAGGTGCATGGAGTAATGGACTGGTACCCAGGGAAGGAAAGCATGGGTGTTGGGGAGGGTGGCCGTGCAATCAATGAGAGGAAAAAGACTTGTGAGTCTGACAGCCATTCAGAGAAATATTCTGAAACTCGTCTGCTCTTCTTTCCTTGGGTTTATGGCTTTTTGGGGGGGGGGGGGGGGGGGGGGGGGGGGCAAATAAACTTTATGCTATTGAAAAGCCCTGCTGTAATGACCCCCAGAAGACGGAGGTCGAATCCCGAAGGGTCCTAACGGAGCCTCCTTCCTTACTCATGAACTTGTAAGCATGAGAGCAGTTTCTCTCCACGTACCCCGCCCCCCGCCCCGCCCCCTGACTCCAAGGGTGTCTACATTCAGTAACGGGTCAGCTGTAGCCTCTGTTCACCTGGCCGGGTTTCCCCGGGTCTCAGTGACCAAAAGCAGCGATTAACTTTTTCTTGCAGCCATCTGCACCTATCCGGTACAAAACATGACTTTTGGTTAAATTAACAAGAAGAGTAACGACGACTGATGACTGCTTATATTGGCACAGTACGTCCGAAGGAACAATATGGTCAGGAAGGCTGAGGGAAGGGCAGATAGCGGAGGTGGGACTGGCCGCTCCTGAAGTTAACCCCCTGTTCGTTGTGCTGCCGTCTTCCTCGGTTCCCCCACCCACAGAAGCAGAAAATGACGGTGAGCGTTTTCTTGAGGTCCAAAGCTCGTGGAGGCCCCGATTGTCAGCCACTGCAGCTTTCAGGTCAATCGTGACATACTGGGCTCCCCAAGAGCAGCAGGGCCCTCTGACTGACCTTTCTTTCAGGAGGGTCCTGTTTGTGCTGCCCAGGCCACAGCACTGAGAGTCTGGGGTGGGGTGGGGTTGGTGAGATTAGTTGGAGATTACCTAGGGTTGCTGTAGCTCCCCCCATCTGTAAACTTCCAGGAAGTGTGCAAAGCTGGCCTCTGACCTGGAATCAGACCGTGTTCCACTTTTTTTTCCCCCCAAGAAATAGAGTCACCTCTTCTTTGGAACATGACAAATATTTCAAACATGAGCACCCAATGGTGTCTCCCCAGCATTCTTCTGCCCCACAGTGCCTGGGTCCTCACGTTGCTTTCTGGCTGCTCAGAATCCCCACAGGGGAGTGCGGACATCTTCTCCCAGGAGGCTTTTTCTTTACACGCAGTGTGGCATGCCGAGTCTCATACCTCTTGCTGAGAGAACTTGGGCTCTCCCACTGGCTAATCTGAAGGACTAGTTCATCAGTTACTAAAGACTGACAAGAATAGTTAGTGATGTGGTGCCTTGATGTCCCTAGATGATACATTTGAACAGGATTTTGACAAAAGCCGAGAGTAAAAATGGGGCACCAGCGGGCACTGGGGGAGATGTCTGGTATAGAAACTTAGCAACAGTTCACAGTGGCTCAGCTGTCAAGAGGCCTGACCACAGAGAGAGGAAGAGTGTGTCATTTATTTATTAAAAATTTTTTTCTAACGTTTATTCATTTTGGAGAGACACAGTGTGAACGGGGGAGGGTCAGACAGAGAGGGAGACACAGAATCCGAAGTAGGCTCCAGGCTCTGAGCTGTCAGCACAGAGTCCAAAGCGAGGCTTAAACCCACGAACTGTGAGATCATGACCTGAGCTGAAGCTGGACACTTAACCTACTGAGCCACCCAGGCTCCCCAGAGTGTGTCATTTATTGAGCCCCTGCTGGGCTGTCAGACCTGTGTCTCAATTTGCTTGTTTTCTTCTTCAGTTTGCTTTCTGTAACTCTCTGCATGCAACCTGTGTCTCCGGAAGTAAGCATCAAATTTCTTGTACACTCTGATTCCTCTCTGCCAGGGCTGCTGAGGGAGGGCAAGGTGGGGACATGGGGAGGGAAAGACAGGTGCCTGCCCGGCCATGTGGGACAGTCCTTAGGAGCTAAGCAGAGCTCCTGTTCTGGGGGTTCAGTGGACCCTTTCTGTCTGTCCAGACCCCCCACCCACTCCCTGGGATGGCCAGATCACCCTGAGGGGGCCATTCTAGTGGGAGCTGCCAACTATAGCACCTTAGCTCAGGGATTGGCCCAAGGGGAGGGCACATGATTTGAGCCAGGCCAATCAGAGTGCTTCCCTGGGATTTTAAAATTTGTATTCCCTCCTCTTGGGCTGCCAAACTGTGAGGAGGTGAGTTCAGAGCTGCCATGGCTGAGCATCTTTTTTTCACAAGGAAAAAGGCCATCCACAGTGGGAAATAAAGGAGTTGACGTGTGGAGGGAAACGGAAGCAAGAGACAGGGTGGAGAGGCCTGGCAGTGTCCAAAGTCCCCAGGGCCAGCTCAAGGTGGGGGTGTGGAGAGCAAGGGGCAGAACCAGAAGACGCAGTGGCAGAAACGGAGACATGGTGGGCGTTAACTGAAAAGAAATGGGTGGACAAGAGCAGAGAATGACAACGGAAAATCACCATGACCTTGACGGGGCAGCTGGGACAACTGTCTGCAGGCCAGACCAGTGCCCACTGATCACCAGCTGCCTGGAGGGATGCTGTTTTCTAGTTTTCCCAAGGTGCCATTCACAGTGGCCTTGGGAGTCTCCCTCTCTTTGGAACTGTTTAACGAGGGCCAGCCTCTGCCCCTGCCTGTGTACGAGATACAGGGCAGAGGAGACAAATGCAGACTTGTGCTCACAGTGTCTAGTCAGGACGCAGGCAAGTCAATGTGCAGTTACTGTGCCTGTGAGGAGGGTCACGGGAGAACCTCAGGGGCCGAGAGTCCAGAGGAGGGAAGTGTCTGGGTGGGCTTCCCGGAGGAGGCAGCAGGGATAGCGAAGCCTAAGTGGATCACGGCCATCGGGCCCCTCTGAGTCTGCAATATTCATGCCTTAACCAGGTGGAGGCTTTCGTATTGCTCAGTTTTTTCACATCTCTTTTATTTGACCCTAAAAGCAGCCGCTTCAGGAGAGGAAGGCAAATATTACGACTGCCATTTTATAACGAAATCCTGGAGTATCGACTCCTGAAGTGGCCTAAGGCAAGGGGAGAAAACATCACTTATTGAGCACCTTTTATGTGCTGGGAACTCTGCAACACCCACGTTTACTCTCCCGGTCCACTGCGAGTTTGATGAACTAGCACTTTCACTGACAGAGAGACTGAGGCTCGGCTGATGCAGGTGAAGAGCTCCCAGCTCTGCGGGAAGCCGTTTTCCAGGCTGGAGCGAGGCTGTCAGGGCTGCCCGAAAAAGAAAACTCCTCTCCCACTAGCTCCACCACCAAAGGGGCCCAACTGGCTCACAGAATGGGAAGGTTCAACGACGAGGTGGGTTGCAGGGTTGGTTGGATTCAGCAGCTCAATAAAGCCATCAAGCACCCGGTTTTCCTTCAGGCTCTGCCTTCCAAGATGGCAGCTTCGTCATCAAGCAGCTTCCCTCGCGGTGGCAAAAGGGCCTCCAGAGTTTCAACCTGGAGCAACCACTACCACACTTTCCTTTTGAGATATGGTAAAATCAGAAAAGCAAAGGTGTGTTTTTTTCCTAGGAGGTTCCTAGCAAATTTTCCTTACGTGCCATTCCCCCAAACTGGAACACAGGTCCGTCCCTGAGGCGGTGTCAGGAATGCTGTGGGCTGACTGACTGAGCCCTGGGTCACCTGAAACAGTCACCCGTGGCAGCAGGGACGGGATCACCCTGTTTAGAGGGCCAGAGTTCGTCGCATGCACAGGTGGACAGCTCACGGAAGCCCGATGTTTCACGGGAGTCTGGCCCTGTTATGTGCTTGGGCGGGGGACGCTGGCAGGCAGCCGGCGGAGTCCCCAGCGTTGCTGGTGGCTTCTTTTCTACGTTCACAGGACTGAACAAACAGCTTTGCATATTCATGGAAGCAGCAGAGCCTCGGATTGGATGCATGGGTGCATTTCTAGCCTCTCAGGGAAGGAAACAGCTAAATGAAGAGGCTCTCAAAGGATTTGGTGTTCTCGATGGTCTTCTGGAGGACATTTTTCGTGATCCCTGCAAACTTGCACACAGTCAGAAACGGAGCCCACATCAGGGCTTGTTGTTGCCTAGTTGACTCAGGCACAGGAGCCCTTTGGCAGGTAGGAGGAGGGGAAGGTGGGTGCCTCTGCCTGGGTGCCCTAGGAGCTGACGGCACTGGGCCCTGGGCAGTCATGGTGGTAGGCCAACTCACCCAGGTGGAGAGACTCAGGCACCCAGAGTGTTTGATGAGGTGCTCAACCCCATCTCCCCCAACCCGGAGGGTACATCAACTCTGCTTCCACGAGGTGCAGATGAAGAGAAGGCTGTTAGTTAACTGTGGGTCCCAGGCTGTTTGTGCATCCATCCTCTGTTACTGCCAGGAGCCGGTTCAAGTTCACATAGCTCCTGGCCCAGGCAGTGCCCACAGGCTCTTCCCTCTTGCCCCTGGTTTATTTGTCCAGCTCTCATTGTCTGAGCTGCACCTGGGAGTCAAGCCCAGAGCTGAGTGCTGGCCGAGCAGAGATGGGTGGTAGCCCGTGCCCTTGAGCGCACAGGACCGAGGGGGGCAGGAGGGAGACGCTCGGCGGGGCAAGTTGTGGAGCACCCGGGCAGAGAGGAACTTGAGAAGCACTGAGTACCCCTGGAGACATGTGGGCACCAAGCCATGAAAGGCCGTGGTGTTTGGGGAACAGAAGTAAAACAAGAGGGTACAGGGACTGGTTGTGTGCAGGGAGGGGTGGTGGCAGCAAATGAGGCTTTAGGGGTAAACTGAGGCTGGACAGTAATGGCCTCAGGAGAGACGTCTCAATGGAACAGAAAATGGAGACGCACGCCTGCAGGCAGATGGGTTCATGGGACCTAATGCGTCTGGCAGGCTATGGCAGTGAGATGGAGGGGATCAAGGAGGGGGTGGTACAGGCATCAAGGGAGGAATGCTGGGTCAGGCAGAGAGGATTTCCCGTCGGGTGTAGCAGGTGGCAAGAGACAAGGTTACCTTCAATGTACTTGTATGGCTTAGAAAATCTGGTTAAAAGACACAGGCATGGGGGCCAGGCTCGAATCGGGAGATGAGGGTTCAGCACGCTGTGCACTTGGGACGTTCCGGGGTGTCCAGAGGGCACGGTACAGATGCAGAGCAAGGATGGGGATGCAGGAGTTGGCACACCACCCTTTTTATTTTGCACATTCCCTTCCAGTGTTTGTTCCCGTGAGAGGCACACGCAGCTCCCCAAATGCAGACAACGTGGGCTGAAGTCCAGCTCCCATGACCACCAGGCACGAGGCAAGTCGCCAGACTGAGCCTTGTTTCCTGGTCTGCGATGCCAGGATAACAGTCTCTACCCGACAAGGCTGTCGCGGGCATTAACTGAGATGATGAGGTCAGCTCTGTGCCTGGCATAGGACGTGTGAGCGGGACACAGCGGCAGCCACTGGGATGACGTACGTGTGCACGCGCTTAGGAAGGCCAGGGCACAATTGCTTTCTGAACCACGCCACCTCCCCGGTCCCCGGACAGGAATGGCCCTGGTGGGCTGCCTCCATAGAAACCAAAGGAAGCGTTGCTCCTGCGTTCTCTGAGGGGGCGCCTAGGCTGTCAGGGGGTTCCGGTTTTCAGGTGGTTCTCTCTGGGACAGATGTGGCTGGGCTGCTACACAGCAGGGCACGTGGAGAACACAATTCGGTCTCGTGCCTGCTCCTCCCCTCCACCTGCTCGAGGGCAGGACCACTGGATGCAGGGTCAGGTGGTTTTACCTGCTGTAATTAATTCACACGATACAGGATTGTTCCTGAAGAGCGTTTGGAGGGCCCACTGATAGCGGCACCGGGCATCAACACCCCGAACCGTCAGGGCCTCCAGTGAGGGGCAGCTGCTGCCTGATCCTCGTGAACGACAAGCGCCGCTCAGACATTCGCTTTCCCATTTCTTGTACATTGTGTTCTGGCTTTAGACAATGAGATGCATACGTGGAGCCCAGGAGAACAGCTGATCCACATCTCTGGCTCTGAAGACTCGTGATTTCAGTGGAAGTAATGAGCAGAGACAAATAGTGAAGGCCTTGCCCTCACCACCGGGCTGATGAAACTCCGGCTGTGGGGACCACCTGGGGTCCTCCTACCTCCGGGCCTCCGTGTGTCCAAAGCATCAGGATCTATTTGGCTCCAGCCTCAGTCAGACCTCAAAGGCTGTTCCCAAAAGATCATGCAAAATCCGAGGCACGAATTGGAGATCAGTGGCTAGAAGAAGTGGAATTTTTGCAGTGAAAATTCTGTTACATCTGGTTTGCTCCCATCAGTTATATTTCATACAGTTTCTCTGATACCCCATCAGAAGAATACTGAGTAGGGGGGCTGGTTGTACACCTTTAATCATGCCAACAAAAGAAGGGGAATGCATCTGAGAATCTATGAGACTCTGGCAGGCATGAAGCCCAGCCCATTTGGCAGTTTCTTAGTTTCGTGGAGTGACTGACCCCCCCACCGCGGACTCAGCACTGTGCTGTCTGTGACAAGGCCTGACCAACAGGCTCCTATTGTGGATGGTTGGATGGCTTGATGGACTGATGAGAGAAAGAAAAGAAAAATAAAGGAAGAAAAGAAGGAGGGAGGGAGAAAGAAAGAAAGAAAGAGAAAGAGAGAGAAAGGAAAGAAGGAAGGAAGAAAGGAAGGAGGAACTTGTTCTCGTCTTCACAGGGATTCCTTGGCGTGCTGTAACTGACCTGTCTGGTCCTCATCATAAATCCTTAGGTAGAGTCCGTTACAGGGCGTGAGTGTCTGTCTGTCCTCCTGACACCCAGGCGTGAAGACTTCCTGGTTTCCCGTGAGCAGCCTTGAGTTCCTACGTTTTAGTCCGGCTCCTCTGGCAGAAAGGACAGCACAAGTCTGGGGAGGACTCAGCCCCACGTAGACTTTCTGCCTCAGAGAACAGCAGAAGACTCCCTTTTTATTAGATTCTGCCTTAGGTGGAGGAGGGGGCTGCTCCCCACTCCTGGAGGTCGTGTGCCACACTTGAGAAAACCCCCAGGTGAACCTCGGGAAGGAAGCGCCGGTCAGAGCAGAGAGGCTAGGGGCATTCTTCATCCGAGGAGGGTGTGCGTCCTGGGAGAGCTATTTCCAAGGACCCTTGCTGAGATACGCCACCACCAACAGAACTGAAATCCAGGGCACCCAATTAACCCTGGCTCCCAGCACGTGAGCCCCACCTCTCCCCAGGCAGGGAAGGAGCTCTTCTACAGGCTTGGGGAGAGAAAGCTCAGGGCCTGGGGCAGCCAGCGCAAGGCTGACGCCAGTGGCTGCGGTCAGGGTCAGGACTGCAGAGAAGAGGGTGGGGTCCAATCTGCATTCCTTCCATTGTGTGATCCTGAAT
Source organism: Panthera uncia (assembly GCF_023721935.1). NCBI lineage: Eukaryota > Metazoa > Chordata > Mammalia > Carnivora > Felidae > Panthera > Panthera uncia. Next base: position 28,635,842 of record NC_064815.1, on the reverse strand, counting down.
TCCTGAATCGAGAAAGGAAGACAGGGAGGTTCCCAGAGGAATCCACTAGGCCATACCTATTCGGTTCCCACAGGGAGAGGGATGAACCCAGGCTGGGGATGAGGAACCCAGGCTGTGACAATCACATTTAAATAGTGGTAGTGGATTTCTGGATGTTTGGAGGTCACTCTGGCTTTCAAGAACGTGGCAGTTCCTGGGTCCTGAGTTCCAGAGTAACCACTGATGATGCGGGGCGGTGGTGGTGGGGGTGAGGGGAGTCTTAGCTTCAATCTAAATTTATATTTCTATTTAGGTTAGCTAATCTAAGAGCAGGCAAGACAAAGCTCTGTGTGTGTGTGTGTGTGTGTGTGTGTTGGGGGAACCCTTGATCCACAGCATTGGCCTTTGCTTTGAGACATTTCTGGCTCGGATTTGAAAGTCTGTGCTGACATTTGTCTTTTTTCTCCATGGAGGCTGCTCTCCCTGTGTCATTAGGACACTGGCACCACAACTATTTCTGATGCTGAGTTCCTTTCTGTCCGGGCCAGATGCTATGGCAATTATCATTAAAAAAAAAACACACAATCTGATAAAGAACTCGCTTCACAGGCTTAACTAAATTAATAGACTAAGTCTTGTGACCAGATAGACTTTCCTTTTATTGGCTGACACTGGAAAGTTCTCAGGCATCTGTCTGCAAAGAACAAAAGGAGCCTAGATCTCTTTATTTCTGTCCAGATTCTTTCCCCTGCCCCGAAACCCTGGCTCGGTGTAAGACAAGACACTCCACAGAAACAAAATGATTCCCCTGACAAAGGAAGCCTAGCGCCTGTAAGACGCATCTGAAAGGCCAGAGAGAACTGTTTTCTGATTCCATTAGGGGCACCATTGGTTGGGGAAGCAATTTTTTTTTTAAAAAAAGTTCCATCTTCACGCGGTATAAGGTTTTGAAGTTTTTGCCCCCAATTACTGCAGTGGTGGCAGGATGTGGATTAAATTTGGAAATAAGGAAAAACTTCAGGACAGGTGGAGGGGGCCACTCTGGTGGGAGCTGGGGTCGCACTTCCCAGGTAGCAAAGTTAATGGGTATTAGCGAGCTGCCAGGGTGGAATCATCAGCTATGCCCTTGGCAACCAGCCCGAACATGAACATGATTTGAGCGTGAACAGAAGGCCAGGGGATCCCGTCCTGCTCGGAGAAGCTGATGCCTTAGTTCCCAAGCATCCCTTATCTTGGTTTGCTCCTCCCAGATGATGGCAGCATTGGTGGTGTGAGCCCAGAGCTCACAGCCAGGAGGAGCCTTCCCCACTTGGATGGGAACCAATAGTCTCAGGGTAATACCATCACACCCCCTCCTTCTGTGTGGGGTCAAAGGAAATGATCCACATAGGATGGGCTGACCCCAGAAAAAACTGGCCCCCTGCTTCATCACTCATTGGCTGGTGAGCCGTTGACAATTCCCAAGCCTTAGTTGTCTTGTCTATAAAATGGGCACAGCGACAACACCTATATAAAGGGCAGTGAGGAATAAATAAGAAAACAGCTGTGGGAAAAAATGGAAGCTGTAAAATGCTCTTGTGCTTGTGATGTTGTCGTTCTAGTTGCTGCCCACTGTGCTGTGTCAAGGGCACCTTTGGAGAAGAGAACGGACTGGGAAGAGTCCAAGAGAAGCAGAGATTTCTTCTGATACCCCCAACACCACGTTCTCCCCCTACTCCAGTCATGAGGGGACTGAGGGTTCTCTGCCAGCCATTGTTGACCAGAAGTAGGACTCTTCTTCCTTCCTGAGAAAAGTGAGCCTGACAAGCAAAGGAATCCCCCGCTTCCTCTGGGGCTTCACCACTGCTCCCACCTGAGGCAGTTGTGTCCCTGTCCTGTCACGATCACGGACAGTGACCGACTTGATGGTAGGAACCAGGCAACTCAGCTGACGAGTAGTGACAACGTGGTCGCCTTGGCTGCCTGGCTGGAGGAGCAGCTGGGCCCCCAAAGGCCCCCCCGGAGATAAATATTGTTTTTCATTTCTATCTGATTTCCTAGTATCAGTAAATGCCCCCTGGCCGCTACAATGCTGTTAAAAATGCACCAGCAGACCCTGGTGGACACCAATTAACCTCCGAAACAAGGAACAGGAAAGGAAACGTGCTGTGGCAGGAGGCCACCCCCACTCCTTCCCATCCTTGTCTGGAGATGGAGAGGGACACCTTTTTCTCACGTACTGAATGTGTACTAAAAATGAGTAAGAACTGAACAGAACAGTCAGTAGAGACTCCAGTGTTCGCTTCTGAATGGTTCTCCGGCAACAGGTAACTGCGCCTGCTCCCAGAAACGGCGCTCTGCACGGATGAGCAGGACACAGTGGCCTCCCTGAGAGGCGTGCCCGGTCAGAGCCGCGCCCCGCGGAGGGGAGCAGGGGTCGTGGATGTGCCACGGGAAGAAGGCAGAGGCTCATCCGCACAATGACCTGCGGAAGGCGGGGGCCGGAATTCCGGCCCCCCAAGTGGCCAGAAGACCATTTCCTTGTTGGTCTCTGAGCATACACGGAGCAGCACTTTGTCAGTGGGTGTGATTCTTGTGACGTTGTGACGTCCAACAGCCCCCATTAATTCACACTCAGTGCCAGCATGACTCATGGCCTTGAATCAGCCATTGTTGAGTCTGAGGGAGGCAAATGCAAAAACCAGTGGGAAAAGGTGTTGAGAGGGAACGTTCTGTTCTGTCCTCCCGTGAGAAGTGCCTGTTTGGCAGAGCTGTGGCAGGGACAATGATCTAGGAGATGTCCTTGACAATTCTCAGGCTGTCAGGCTGAGAGGCAGCGAAGATGGGGACGTCACTGGCAGCTCCTGATGAAAGGAGGAGAACAAGAACCCATTCATTTAGTCACAGCTATTTATTAGGCTTCTCCCTGTGACCAGCACCATTCCAGTCGCTGCAGATATGCCGGCGATCAAGGGACCGTCCTTCTCATAGAGCTTAGCGGGGATACACACAAGGAAAATGGGTGCTCTCATATCAGTTTTCCTGAAGCTTCTGGGAGCCAACGCTCAATTCCGTGTAGGTGTGTTGAGATCGTTGGGGAAATTCTACCTTAGTCTGTTCCAGCCGCTACAATAAGAATAGCACAGACTAGGTGGCTTACAGACAACACAACTTTATTTCTTGTAGTTCTGGAGGCTGGGAAGTGGTGTTTAGTAAGAGCTGGCTCCTAGACTGTGTCTTCTTGCTGTGTCCTCACATGGTGCAAGGGGCTATGAGGCTCTACGGGGTCCCTTTTACTAGGGCACTAGTCCCATTCATGAGGGCAGAACCCTTACACCCTCATGACTTAGTCACCTCCTAAGGGCCTCACTTTTTTTTTTTTTTTGCAAGTTTATTTATTTATTTTGAGAGAGGGAACGCAGCAGCAGAGGAGGGACAGAGAATCCCAAGCAGGCTCCACGCTATCAGCACAGGGCCCCACCATGACCTCAGCTGAAATCAAGATTAGGACCCTCAACTGACTGAGCCACCCAGGTGCCCCTAAAGAACCCACCTCCTAACACCATCACCTTTGGGGTCGGGTTTCAATATAGGAATTTGGGGGGACACAAACATGCAGATATGGTCCCTGCCCTCACAGAGTGGCCTTCTCGTGGAAGAGGTACCCGCGGGCAGTGGTGAGGCATCCTGAAAGATCGGGGAAGTAAGGGAGAGAAGGTTCACCTTGGAGAAGCTGAATTATGGACTTGAGACCTCCTACATCAGAGCTCAGTGCGCAAAGTCACCTTAAGAGAGAGTCAGTCAGCAGGGCTGTAATTGGATTTAATGCGGAACTTACATCAAGAAAGACCGTGCGGTGCAGAAAACAAATCACCGGACAGGACCCCCTCCCCCGCCTGCCCAGCACAGCTGGAGATTTGGCGCCCTGGTCCCACCCTGCGGCAGGGGTGTCCTTGTGGCCTGGAGGCACTTCCCGGGCTGCTCGTGGGTGGCAGCTTGCACTATTTGTACCCAACTCTTCCTTCCCTCCCTGCCCTTGCTATGCTTTCCCTGAGGCGAGTCTATTCCCAGCCCCGTTGTCTTTGGCCTTGGCTTGCTTCAGCCAGTGGAATGTTCGTAACCGTGATGTGAGCAGGGGCCTAAACGTGCCTGCGTGTTTGCCTGCTTCTTATGCTTCTGCCATTTGCCCCGAGAAGAGTTTGTCCCAGAAGCCCCTTCAGTCCGGGTCCCCAGAATGAGACACATGTGGAGCTGACCTGACCCCACACTGCAGCCCGAAATAGGGCCTCCATAGTCCACCTGCAAACTTGTGAATGGGGAATGAACGCTGGTGGTTTAGGCCAGTGAGGTGTTGGGTTTGTTAGGTGACATCATCATATAACACCTGACTGATACACAGAGCCCAATGCGGTGAACACGCCAATCACGAAGTGGCTTAATTGCTCACTGCTGCTCTGGTTCCCGGCTCTCTAAACCACCTTCTATTTACAATTGGCTTCCTGTACAGGGTGCCTATAGGGAGAGGAGGAGCTGGTCAGGCTTATGTTAATATCATTTGTTAGTTTGATCTCCTCATAAATTGTCAAGTTGGCCTTACACACTAGTCTCCTGTGAGTGGTTAAGAGGAGACAAGCCTGAGGCTGATGCTCTCAGAGACGCTGGCAAGGTTCACCACGTGGGGCCGGCGTGTGGCAGACGTCTGTGCCACGTGGCCTGACAGGCAGCCAGCCTTCCTTAAGCTACACTGCCATGCGGCCAGAAGAAACTCCTCAGAGCCAAGTTCACAGATCACTGCAACACCATGTAGCACCACCAAGATGGAACAGCCATGTCTGGTCACAGCGGTAGCTCTCAACTTGGTGAGGGGAAGCTATCATATGATACCAAGTATCATGGTTTCCAGGGGCAGGATCACAGTGAAGGGGACTGGAGGGTGGGGTGTAATTATGGTAACGTTCCCTGGTCTCCCCCATCACAAGTTGGTGACCACTGAGTCAACAGGATCAGAAAAGCTTTGTGGGGGGATGCATCATCCAAGATAGGTTTTGGAGGATGGACAGAATTTTGTTAAGCAAAGATGGGAGTGCAGGCATTGCAGGTGCAGAGAATGACACAGGCAGGAGTGCGAGTGGGTCGGGGGGATGTACAGGATGCACTGGGGGAAAGGCAAGGCGAGCTGATCCATGTGTCTAGAGCACAGGACGCAAGCTGACACCGTGGGAGATGTGGGGATGGGAAGTCAGGCCTGTGTGTCGCGGAGGGTCCAAATGCCTGGGTGCGGTATGAATATTCCGAGGGGCAGGCATGGACCTGGGATCACTGCACCACAGTTCAGGCCCCTTCCAGCCAGGCCAGGCAAGCAGACCAAGATCCCAGGGGCCTATTGTGACCCTGATGCCCTGAGAACCAGGGCCCATACCAGTGGCGGAAGCCCCAGCTGGAGGAACACCTGGTCTGGATCTTGGGGATGAGAGGGAGGCCAGGGACTGGCCTCACTCCATTCTACGAGCCATGATTGGCCTGGCCTGTCTCTGCTCGTCCCTGCATCTGACTTGGCTCTCGGTCTCAGCTCCGGGTGCACTGGTTGTGCTCCCAGTGATTATGGCAGGCTCCGAAGTGTGGCTTAGTGAGTGATGCTTGGGCCGCATCCTTGGCTGGCTGTGGCCCTACTGGACCGGGTTTCTGTTTTGTTCTTCCTTCTCTTTTCTTGGAACAGAGGAGAATGGGGCAGGGCTGAGGTCGGGGAAAACTCTCTCTGTGGTTGCTTCCCCTAACCTCCCTATAATGATAAAGACCCACGTGGCCCAAGAGAGGGGCTCTGGTTCCATAAGCCACGTTGGCCCCATGTAGTACTTGCAAAGAAGGGTCAGATCCTTCTGTGAGCCAAGGCCTCTGCCTGATGATACTTGGCCTCTAGACGTGCAGGCTGTTTCTAGAGAGGACTTTGTCCGGAGAAACCAATCCATTCATTCATGCCCTCATCAAGCATTTCCCGAGTATGGCCAGGTGCTGTGTCAGGTCTTGGCAGGATAGCGATGGCCAAGACAGACAAGGCCTCTGGAACTGACACTTCGGTGAGGCACATCCAGGCCTCCGAGGCAGGTCTGCACCAGCAATAGGGAAAGAAGTCTGGTGTCCCTTTTGGGGTGGGCTGTGGTTGGGCAAGTCTTTAGCTATGGCTGAGGAGGGCATGGAGCCACTGAAAGGAGCTGTCTGGGTGCACTGCAAACAGCCCACTCTGCCTGACAAGGGCAGGGGGGGAAGTACGTGTTCCACGGCCCCCTCACTGTCACCCAGGCCTGTCCGGTGCTGGCCTGTGCCCCACCCCGTTTCCAATGCCTCCTTCTTTCCACTCCGCCCCTTCAAGACCTCGAATCCCATTTTAACCAAACTCCACATACATAAAAATGTTCCTGTGCTGCACATGGGAGATGGAAGTTGATTGGCCCTGATTTACCCTTGTTTGCGAAGCCACTGAGAGGGCTCCACCTCTGATCCTTTGGCAGAGCCGCCGTCCAGTCAGTCCTGCAAGGAGACTGTGTCCCTCCCACTAGGGGCTCAGATGGGTGGTTTGGAGGGAGAAGCCCTTTGTAAGTTTTTGCGTGGGTGACAATCTGCGGTGAGTTCAGATAAGAGCAAAGAGGCACTGAATAAACATAAGTCATTTTCCCCATACACTGTCTTGACCTGGTCTTATCAGTAGCAGGTATTTGATACATTCTGGTTGGATTGTTTTTAGGCCTTTCCTGTCCAGAATGCTGCAGTGTGGATGCAGGGAAGACTTGGGAGCCATTATACCACACAGCCCAGCAGCTTCTCAACAGTATGACCCCAAGACAGAAGCTAAGAGCGCCTGGTCTGTCCATTTTTCTAATTAAGGTATCTTTTACACAGAGCAAGACGCACCCTTTTTAGCATATGGTTGGTTCTATGAGTTGCAACAAAGGCCCAGAGTTGTGCAACCATATCATCACCCCAGAAAGTTCCCTCACGCCTCTCACATAGTCAACTTGTCTACCCATTTCCTGCCTCTGGCACCCCAGATCTGTGTTCTGTTTGTATAATTTTGCCTTTCCGGAATATCGCATACATGGAGTCATACAGTATGTGGCCTTCTGAGTCTGGCTTCTGTCAGTTAGCAATGCATTTGCGATTTAGCCTTGTTATTGTGTGTATCAGTCGTTCGTTCCTTTTTATTGCTCGGTAGTATTCCATGGTGTGGATGGACCACAGTTCATTCATCCCTTTCCTTCTTGAAGGCATTTGGAAGGTTTCCAGTATTTTTTGGTGATAATGAATCAAGATACTTTAAGTGTTCCTTTTCAAGTTTTACGTGAACATAAGTTTTCATTTCTCTCAGGTAAATAACCAGACGTGAGATGTGCTGGTCTTATCCTAAGTGTATGTTTAACTTCGTAAGAAACTGCCAAACTGCTTTCCAAAATGGCTATACCGTTTGGTATTCCTGTCAGCAATGTGTTATGCTAAGTGAAGTAAGTCAGGCTGAGGAAGACAAATACCATATGATTTCACTCATACGTGAGATCTAAAAAAAACCCAAGAACCAAATGAATAAACAAACAAACAAACAGCAGAATCAGGCCTGTAAACACAGAGAACAACCTGATCGTTGCCAGCAGGGAGGGGTTCCGGGGGGTGGACAAAATGGGTGAAGAAGGGCAGTGGGAGATTCAGGTTTCCGATTATGGAATGATGAAGTCAGAGGAATAAAAGGCACACATAAGGAGTACAGTCAATGATACTGGAATAGTCTTGTATGGTGACAGATGATAGGGATACTTGCGAGCAGAGCTTAAGGCTTAAACGTGTCGAATCACTATGTTGTACACCTGAAACTAATGGAACATTGTGTGTCAACCACACTCAAATAAATTTAAAAAAATAGAACAATGTTAACTAAAAAGTTCTTGTTCAATGTCTCCCCAGAATATGACAGTTAGCCAAGAACACTCATTTAATTTTAGGATATTTGTTGTGGAAAATTTTAATTTCTATATTTATACTATAAATAAACTCCTTTTATAAATTAAAAACAAAACAAAACAAAACAAAAGCAAAACACCCCAGACCCCCACAGTGCATGAGAGTGTCAGCTGCCCCATCCTTACAGGCATTCAATGATGCCAGATTTTTGTCGGTTTGAAGCCACTCCAATAGGTAATCAGTGGTATCCTGCTGTGGTTTGAATTTGCATTTCCCTGATGACTAATGATGTTGAGTATCTTTTCATGTACTTATTTGCCATGTGTATATTTTCTTTGGTAAATTGTCTGCTCAAAACTTTAGCCCATTAAAAAAAATTAGATTCTGTTTTGAGGTTTTTTTTTTTTTTTTTTTTTTTTTTAGAGTTCTTTATACCTTTGACACACAAATCCTTTGTCATAATATATTGCAATTATTTTTGCTTTGGATACTCAGGTTTATCTCTTAGGACAGTTTAAAATAAGAAAAAAAAAGTTTTAAAAATCTTTACCTTCTTTTAAACTGTTCTTGGAGATCTTAATTTCTTCGTGTAGATCCAGATTTCTGTCTAGTACCATATTCTTTTTCCTGAAGAATTTTCTTACACTATATATCTGCAGATAATGAATTCTTTCTGCTTTTTTTTAAGGTGTTTATTTTATGTTTATTTTTTGAGAGACAGAATTCTAGGGTGACAGGTCTTTATCTTCCAATACTTTAAAGATGTTAATCTGTTATCTTCTGGCTTCCATAATTTCTGACGAAAAATCTTCTACAATCACACCTCTGTATATAACATGTCTGTTTTCTAGTTGCCCTCAAGATATTGTCTTATCACTGGTTTTCGGAAGTTTGAGTAAGACTTGTCTGAGTTTTTTGTTTGTTTGCATTGTAGGGAATAGGCTATTTATTCTGGTGTGGCCCTCTGACCTTCTTGGGTTTGTAATTTGATGTTATTTTATTTTTGGAAAATTATTGGCCATTATCTCCTCAAATATTTATTCTGCCTTATTGCCTCTCTCTTTACCTTCTGGGATTTCAACTATACTTGTTAGACCATTCATTATTGTCCAATATCTACTGGATGCTCTATCCTTTAAAATGGTTTTTTGCTCTTTTTAAAACTCTTCTTTGTGTTTTAGTTTGGGTAATTTCCATTGACCTCCCTTAAAAGTTCACTTTTCTTTTCTCAGTAGTGTGAATTATTCTGATAAGCTCTTTGAAGGCATTTCTCTTCTCTTTATTACTATTTTAAAAAATTCTAACACAGTTGATTTTCTAATAGTTTTCATCTCTCTGCTAAAATTTCTCAGCTGTTCATGAATGTTGTTCATCTTTCTCACCAGAGCATTCAACATATTATTCATATTTATTTGTTTAATATTTTAAAGTTTATTTTTTGAGAGAGAAAGAACACACGTGGGGGAGGGGCAGAGAGCGAGCACATGAGAGAATCCCAAGCAGGCTCTGCACTGACAGCTTCCTGTGGGGCTTGAACCCACAAACCCCTCAGGGATGATGACCTGAGTGGAAATCAAGAGCTGGATGCTTAACCGATGGAGCCACCCAGGCACCCTTATTTATAGTTATTTTAAAAATCTCTGTCTCCTAGTTCTAACATCTGGGTCGTCTCTGAGTCTGGTTCTTTTTATTATTATATCTCTTTGCAGGGAGTTGTTTTTCACTTGCTTTGTTGAATGTCTTATAATTTCTGGTTGAATGCCAGACATGGTATGTAGAACAGCAGAGACTGAAATACTTATGCCTGCAAATGGGCAAGCCTTTTCTTTTGCTTGACTGCTAGTGTGTGGGGTGGGTCAAACTAGTCAGGAATAAAACTGGGTTTGGGTTTTGTTGATGTAGTTACCTTCAGGGCACCACCAGCTTCAAATTTTTCTAGAGATGCTTTGTGTTTAGGGTGGTGGCTGGGGTGCAGAGAGTTTCTATCATTTCTGTTACATTCTCAGCTTTCAGTCTTGTCTGCATGTCTGCACCTCAAAGAGGGTGTCCAGGTCACGTGCCTCCCCCTTGGTGCTAGTCTGGGGCTGGTGGACAAAAATATTCTGTTTCCTGACCCAGCTTTGATCTTAGGCAGGTCCTGTGTCCTTGGGTCTTGGGGGTGAGGCTTTCTCCGTGATCCAGCCCACCTTCCTGTGGCAGCCAAACTCTGTCTTGTAACTGGTGGGTCTTGTGAAGGAGAGAGTTTCCTATTCCTCTACCAGCAGAAGACCTCTAAGGATATTAGTATAGGATTCTGGGCTCAGAATGGTTTCCTCCTGACCCCACTTCGGGGTAGACTTTTATTTTTTTTTACCCTTACGCCACCTGCAATAGGTCTTTACCTGTGTTCTGGGGGTGATAGAGTTTTCTGTCCCTCCCCTCTTAGGACGTTAGGGCTTTATTCCAAAGGAGGCAGGAGTCCTGTATGCTGAGCTTTGTGCCCCTGCCACAGATGATTCAGTGATGTGTCTCATTTTTCCTTAAAAGGGCCCATCTTTACTTAGTTTTCAGACTACTTGGTTGTCCTGCAACCTTGGCTTTCTGATGGGTTCAATAAAAGTTATGGTTTTCTTGTTGTTAGGGTAGGAGTGACATTCTTTCTACCTTTCTTCATCCAAACCGGAGACAGAATTATCCATTTTGAATGGGAAGGAACAAGAAAAATGGAGGATAGGGGCGCCTGGGTGGTGCAGTCGGTTAAGCGTCCGACTTCAGCCAGGTCACGATCTCGCGGTCCGTGAGTTCGAGCCCCGCGTCAGGCTCTGGGCTGATGGCTCGGAGCCTGGAGCCTGTTTCCGATTCTGTGTCTCCCTCTCTCTCTGCCCCTCCCCCGTTCATGCTCTGTCTCTCTCTGTCCCAAAAATAAAATGAAAAAAAACGTTAAAAAAAAAAAAAAAAAAAAAAAGAAAAATGGAGGATAAACCACCGTGGAAAAAGAAAGGAGACTTTTCACTAATGGAGAAGAAGGATGTACCAGCAGACCAAGGACATGGTATCCCAAGACAAGGATGGGGGAGGTTTGCTAAATCACAAGAAGTGGAAAGGTGTGGCTCAATTAGCAGTTAAAATGTGCAGTTGTTCACTGAGACAGACACAGCCATTCACTGGGGCTGAGTCTGTGTGTGTGTCAGCCATGCAGGGCGAGCCCGTTGGAGGTGACACGGTGAAAACATGCCCCATAAGGTTAAGGAGGCTAAAACCCACAAGCAAGAGTCCCACTGACCCCTATTCTTCACAGAAACGGTAACCTTATCCTTTAGGAGCAAACAACAGGAAGAGCTCTAGCCGGCCCAGGCCAGTTTGAACCTGACCACTGACTCACACCTGCATAGATGGACCACGGAGTGTCCACAGTTACCTCTACCTCTTTACAATGCTAAAATCTCCACCCAAAGAGGAGCACCAACCTCATTAACATAACACAGGGTGCACGTATAGGCATGTTTTCGAAGCATGCCTGTGTAACAACATTAGGCCCCCCCTTTATGTGTGATCACAAAACTCCTCTTTCCGAATATTCATCCTAACTCTAAATAAAAGAAACCCATTCATCCCCATTCAGGGAGTCACGGCTTTGGAAGTTATTCCCCATGATCCCCATTTGTTGCAAATCATTTTCTTTGTGTGACAACTCACAACTCAGAACTCTGGGTACAATGGCAGAAGCCTATTCCCCTGATACGCCTGAGGGACGAGAAAGAGGGAGTGGGCAAGTACTGACCTTTGCACAATGAAGGGTGGCTGGCATACAGCACCACGTCCCCAAGTGCCCAGCAAATGAACCCTGCAGTGTCTTCTCCCCGGCAACTCTGAGACTGCTTTGTGCATGGGGAAATTTCCATCTCCTGATTTCAGTCACCTCTGGATTCCTGCCTATTCTTTCCCCACAATATTTTTCTTTCCACCCTCATTCTGGACTCCTATTTGTCTCTCTGTTTATAATCTCCTCTCTCCCCTTCAGTCCATCCTATGATTCAGCATCATAAAACATAAAGCATCAATGTCTCTCTTTATTCTCACAAAATGTCAACAACTCTCTCTTGCCTGGGCGACAGTCACAGACTCCAATGCCTATGGGGACCAGGCAGGAAGCATGACTAAGTGAGGAAGGCAGGACTGAATAGGAGCACATACATGCCTGGTCACAGCGAACAAGTGCTTCTCAACTCCAGGTTACCCTTGTCAAGTGAGAATACAGGCCATGTGGACAGGTTTTCTGATTTTCCCGGGTAAGCCGGAAATCTGGCTTTTTGCATGAATTTTCCTATTTGTAATGTTGGCAACTAATTTAAAAATTTGTCAAAATAGTGTGTGGGCCAGAGAAAACAATCTGTGGCCGGATATGCCATGACAGCTGCCGGTCTGCACCCCTGGTGTGGAAAATCAGCTCCACGCTTCTCAGCCAGATATGAGAGGCATTGCTCAGTCCACCACCCAGCCTTTTCTTCAAGGATTCATGACCTGAGCCCGTACACCAGAGAATTCTCCTTCTAGTCCACGGCACACATTACACAGCAGTCTTCCCGCTCATCCAGTTGAAGAATGCCCATTGGCACTGACCTGTCCTGCATTTCTTATCATTCAACCCTCCCTGATTTCCAGAGGCTGTGTGCCTCCTCTCCAAGTACAAGGTCTTTGACAGCTTCACAACCCCTCACCTGGCTTTTCTTTGTATCTGTAAACTTCCTTAATGAATGTACTCATTTTAAAAATGAGTTATATTTAAAATGTAACTTAGTTGAGTTATACAGACCAGACAATTCACTACTGAAGGGTACAATTCCACAATGTTTAGCACATTCCCATTAACCAATTTGCTATTTGTGTCCTACTGACTTCCAAATAGGATTTGGGGTTGCTTACAAAATTAAACACAATACAAACAGGACAACTAATAAGAACAATACATCTCCCCAGTTATCAACAGACTTTGCCAGGCATCCAAATGAGTTACTCCACTTGAGCATTTATTTTAGCCTGAGTTCCCTGGCAGAGAAGAAAAAAGAGAAATGAGTTGTCTGATAAAACAACACAGACAAATTTCTCAAGAGAGATGTTCTTTCCTGGCTAAGCGTCCAAGGAGGATGTTTGCATAAAGAGCCATTATTTGTGACTTTTATTGATAGGCAAATGACTTTCGTTCAGAACAATATTTACACTTCTCCACTTAAATAAATTATTGACACAATAGACTTGTTGGCAGGAATAAAATGTTCAGTATAACATTGCAATTAAGAACACAGGCTTTGGGATCAGAAAAACTTCAATTATTAGGTGTGTAACCTTGTGCAAGTTACTTTGTCTCTACAGGCCTTAGGTGCCTCATCTGTAGAATGGGGTTAAAGGCAGGGTGTCTTTCAATGAATTTTGGCAGGAGGATTAAATGAGAAAGTAAGGTTAAGGTGGTGCCTACAGCATTTCTCCACTGCAAAGATACTATTTCATCTTCCCCTTGATTAATAAGTATCTTTTGAGGAGATACTTTGAGAGTATGTAAATATCTTGTTACCTCTCAAACTTTAACCCACTCGTTTTAGTATTCATGGATGATTCTCGCCCAAATCAATCCTTACTGCCAAAGGATGACTGCCAAATGACGATCTTTTAATATCATCATTCCTTCTGCAATTATAAGTTGACTTTCAACAGTAAAAAAAAAAAAGCTTTCTGAAATTAAAGATTGTCTAAATAAATAAAAAGATATCCCATGTTCATGAACCAGAAAACTTAGCATTCTAAAGATGGTAATACTCTCCCAAATTGATCTATAGAGTCAACACAATTCCTATCAGAATCCTAGCTGGCTTTTTTTTTTTTTTTTTTGCAGAAGTTAACAAGAATTAAGAAGCTGACTCTAAAATTGATAATAGAAATGCCAGAGTCCCAGGGCAACCAAAACAATCTTGAAAAAGAAGAACAATGTTGGAGAACTAACACTTTCTAATTTTAAAACTTACTTCAAAGCTACACTAATCAAAACAGTGTGGTACTGGCATTAAAGGATAAATGTACAGATAAGTAGTACAGAATTGAAAGTCCAGAGATAAACTTTTAAATTTATGGTCACTTGGTTTTCAGCAAGAGTGCCAAGACAATTCAGTGGGAAAGATGAGTCTTTTCCAAAATGGTGTTGAACAATTGGATATCCATAAGCAGAAGAATGAAGTTGGATGCCTTATATTATACGATGCTAAAAAAAAAAAAAAAAAAAAAAAAGGACCAAAGTCCCAAATTTAGGAGTTAAAAATACAACTATTAGAAGAAAACATTAGAGTAGATCTTCAAGACCTTGGGTTAGGCAATGCCTTCTTAGATAAGGCACCAAAAATACAAATGACAAAAGAAAATATAGATAATTGGACTTCATCAAAATTAAAAACATTGGGGCACCTAGGTGGCTTAGTTGGTTAAGTGTCCAACTTTGGCTCAGGTCATGATCTCATAGTTTGTGAGTTTGAGCCCAATGTCAAGTTCTCTGTTCTCAGCACAAGGCACACTTTGGATCCTCTGTCCCCCCTCTCTCTGTACCTCTTATTTGTTCTCTCTCAAATAAATAAATATTTTTTTAATTAAAAACATTTGTGTTGCAAATAATGCAACCAAGAAAGTGAAAAGACCACTCACCCACAGAATGGAAAAAAATATTTTCAAATCATATACCTGATAAGTGACTTGTATCTAGAGTACACAAAGAGCTGCTACAACTCAATAATAAAAAGATCAATAACCCAATAAAAAATGGGAAAGGATCTGGATAGGCTTTTCTCCAAAGAGGACCTACAAATGGACAGTAAATGTATGAAAAGATGCTCAGCATCATTAGTCATTAGTGAAACGAAATTCAAAACCACAACGAGATACCATTTCACACTCAGCAGGACAGCTATCATCAAAGAGACAGATAATAATGGGATAAGGAGAAACTGGAACACTCATATTTTGCTAGTGGGAATATAAAACGCAAAATGTGAAAGGAGTGAAGCTGCTGTGGAAAACAGCTTGGCAGTTCTTCAAAATGTTAAACACAGAGTTACCATATGCCAGCAAAATCACTCCTAAAGAAATCTACCAAGGAGAAATGAAAACATAGATCCACATAAAAATATGTACATGAATTTTCATGAATCTGTACACATAAAAACTTGTACACATAGTTCATATATTTATTCATACTAGCTAAATAGTGGAAATAATCCATATGTCCACCAACTGATGAATGGATAAACAAAATATGGTATGTCTATACAGTGGAATATTATTTGGCAATAAAAAAGGGTAAAGTAATGATACATGCTACAACATGAGTTAACTTTGAAGACACAAATGAGAGAAGCCAGTGACAAATGACCACATATTATGTGAATCCATTCACATGAGATGTTCAGAGTAGAAAAATCTACAAAGATAGAGAATAGACCAGCCTGGGGCCGAGGATGGGGTCAGAAGGGAAGAATGACTGCTGATGGGGACACGGTTTCTTTCTAGGGTGATAAAGATACTCTAAAATTAGATGTGGTCATGGCTGCACAACTCTGTGAGTATACTAAAACCACTTAACTGTATACTTTATTTTAAGTGTGTATATATATATATATATATATATATAATATATAAGTATAATATATATGTAACATATTATATATACATTTATTTATTTATTTTGAGGCAGGGAGGAACAGAGAGACAGGAAGAGAGAGAATCCATGAAATCCAAGCAAGATCTGTGCAGAGCTCAACCTGGAGCTCGATCCCACAAACCACAAGATCATGACCTGAGCTGAAATCAAAAGTTGGCTGCTTAACTGACTAAGCCACCCAGGTGTCCCTCAACTATATACTTTAAATGGGTGAATTTTACAGTATATGAATTCTGTCTCCATTAAACTACTGAAAAAATCAGTACAGAAACATAAAAAACATTAGATTTATAAAAAGGGAGAACTTTTCTTCCCCCTATTATTTATTTATATCAATATGGATTCATGGATTCAATAGGTTATAATCCTTTGCCATTACCATTTATTTTGATGCTCAACTTGCCCCGTTTTGCCACCAGGAACACCTTCAAGCTGGCTACTGTGTCCTTTTGACGTGTATCGATAATTCCTGGAGCATTTCTTTACTATTGTTTTCTTTCCTTCTTGGCACACGATAGCCCAGGCTTATCTTACATTTTTCCTTTCCAGACTGGGGCCAGACATTGTTCCAAAGAGCCCTGGTTTCTTGGTGGAGAATAGTACTCAGAAACCAAGATCTGGGCACGAGGTGTGCTCATTGTTGGCGGGGTGTTAGTGCTTCTCTCAGCAAACAGAACTGAGATTTACAGAAATCTGAATCATCATATGTATGTACATACATGCATGCATACACATACATGCCCTCACAATCTATATCCATTTCTATATTTAACTGGACTAAAACCTACAAGTTTACACCAATACTGCCCATTTCAACATAATGCTAGAGGGTCCATTCTCTGATTCTCTCTTTCCATATTTGTAACTCCTTTTTCTGATGGTAATAAACCTGATATCCATTATCCACAATAAATGTACTTATTAGCTCAATCCTAGAATATTCAGAAAGTAATTTCAGAATTGCTAGCTCATGCCTCTGAGAAAATGAAGCCTACTAATTAGAGTTCAATATTTATTTAGTGGGTTTTGTTTTTGTTTTTGTTTTTAGCCCAAGAGTATTGAGTCCAAATACTGTGTTCAAAAGTTAATTGGGTTAGTTCTTTTTCCTCCATTTCAGTGTGGTCACGTTATTCATTTGAATTATGGTTCAGTTCGTTTTTGTTTGTATTCAGTTTTGAAATTCCTCCCCCATCCTTTCAGATTTTCTTCCTTCCTTCCTTGCTTTCTTCCTTTTTAAATTCTTTCTTTCTGTGTGAAATATTAAGGTGGTTCCAAAGCTAGGGATTGAACAAAAAGTTATATTTGAAAAAGTGTCATTCTCCCTCTCATTCCCTCTACCCTTTTCTCTCCATTTCCAATCATATCCTGTAGGTAACCAATCTCGTTAGTTTCTAGTTTATAGTATTTCTCTTTGGTCAAATGAGTAGATAGAAAGATACATATTTCCTAATTTACTCTCTTCTTTTCACAAAAGACAGCATACTGTAGATGCTTTTACATGCTTTACTTTTTTTTCACTTAACCTACATCCTAGAAATCATGCTCAATCAATGATTAGAGATCTTCTTCATTTTTTACAGTTGCATAGTACTCCATTGTGTGACTGTACCAGTTTATTCCATCACTCTGCTGTGTGTGTATAACTAGGTTGTTTCTAGTATTTTCTATCGTTGGAGTGTATCTCCAGAGAAAATCCACAGAAGTGGAATTGCTGGGTCAAAAGGTAAAAGCATATGTGGTTTTGTTAGCTAGACAAATTCCCTTTATGAGGGTTGTAACGATTTGCACTCACATCAGTAATCTGTAAGAGAGCCTATTTCCCTGCAGTCACACCAACACTGTGTGTTGTAATGCTTCCTAATTTCTGTCAATCCAATGATGAGAAATGGTATCTCTATGTAGTTTTCATTGGCATTTCTCTCATCATGAATAAGGTTGAGCATATCTTTATACATATAAGGACCATTTTTGTATCTTTTTCTGTGAATTGTTGATTCATGCTTTTGCCCATTTTTATTTCATGGTTTTTAAATATTCCCCCATTTAAAAATAGTTGTTTATATAATACATATATTAACTCATTACCTGTGATGTATGTTGAAATGATTTTCCAAGGTTGTTAGCTGCCTTTTAACTTTATATATATGAGGAAGTCTTCTTTAATGTAATTGAATTTATTAATTTTTCTTTTATCGCATTGAGGTTGTGAGTCACAGTTAAAAGCCTTTCCCTACATCCAGGTTCAAGAGGAGTCCATCCATGTTTTTTTTTTAATTTTAATTTTTACAATTTAATACATGTTTATTTATATAATTACTAATTTACTGGATACTTATGCATGTTTTATTTTAGTCCTTGTAGGATTTTATTTACATAAATTTAGATTTATATAGCTTTTTAATTTTTTTAAAAAATTGAATTTTAATTACAGTACAGTTAGCTAACATACAGTGTTGTTAGTTTTAGGTGTACAATATAGTGATTCAGCACTTCTATACATTATTCAGTGCTCATCATAATAAGTGTACCTTAATCTCCTTCACTCACTCCCCCCCCGCCCCACCTACTTCCCTCTGGTAAACCAGCAGTTTGTTCTTTACAGTCTCTTTCTTGGCTTGTCTCTTTTTTTCTTTGTTCATTAATTTTGTTTCTTAAATTCCACATATGAATGAAATCATATGGTACTTATCTTTCTCTGACTAACTTATTTCACTTAGCATTATATTCTCTAGCTCCAACCATGTTGTTGCAAATGGCAAGATTTCATTCTTTTTTATGGTCAAGTAATATTCCATTATATATATATATATATATAACCACATCTTCTTTACCCATTTGTCAATTGATGGACATTTGGGCTGCTTCCATAATTTGGTTACTGTAAATAATGCTTCAATTCACATAGGGGTGCATATATCTTTTCAAATTAGTGCTTTTGTAATTTGGGGGGTAAATACCCAGGAGTGGAATTATTGGATCCTATGGTAGTTCTATTTTTAATTTTTTGAGGAATCTCCATACTGTTTTCCACAGTGGCTGCACTGTTTGCATTCCTACCAACAGTGCACAAGGGTTCCTTTTTCTTTCTCTAAATCCTTTCCAACATTTGTTGTTTCTTGAGGTGTTGATAGCTTTTTAGATAGTCGATCCAGTGGGAGTTTATTCTTGTATATGATACGAAGTAGGAGGGATCTATTTTTATTTTTATCTTTAAAAACATTTATTTTTAATATTTTTTAAACATTTATTAATGTTTATTTTGAGAGAGTGAGAGAGAGAGTGCGCATGGACGCAAGTCTGAGACAGGAAGAGAGAGAGGGAGAGAATCCTAAGCAGGCTCCACACTATAAGCACAGAGCTCCACTCAGGGCTCGGTCTCACCAACCATGAGATCATGACCTGAGCTGAAATCAAGAGTTGGAAGCTCAACTGACTGAGCCACCCAGGAACCCCATCTATTTTTTCAAAACAGGCATGTGAACTGTATCCTTGAGGACACCCGTAACTTGCTTCCTCGGGTGTATCCTGCATTTAAGTCCAATGTCAAAGTCCATGCCGGGGGTGGTAGCTGCTCCCTCGCTTCATTAAAGATTATGTCTCCTCTCCCTCATGTTTTGTTATTCTTGTTTTTTGTGGGTTTTAAGTAAAAAGGGTAGGGTAAAACTTATCTTGACTCTGCTATCTTTAACTGGAAGTCTGCTAAAATATATTTTTTATTTTTATTTATTTTTTAAAGATTTTACTTTTTAAAGCAATCTCTATACCCAATGTGGGGCTCGAACCTACAACCGTGAGATCAAGAGTCACATGATCCAACAACTGAGCCAGCCAGGCAGGCGCCCCTGTTAAAATGTATTTTTAACTATGACATTTTAGCTTTACTAAAAATAATTAAAAGTACAGTTTGAATTTTTATAAAAAGTAGTTCAGTTGACTGGGAGTGGGAAAGATGCCTCCTGGATGAACAGGGAGAGTGTTAAGTATAAATGAAAGCATTTGGGTTGGGTAAGGCAGCTAAATTTATAGTAAAAACAGGTTTCAGGGAGTTCAAAACCTATGAAAGTATGGAAAATTGTAGGTTTCCTCCTACAATCCTCCAAATGGCTGAGTTAGATTGTGCCATTCTTCTCAAATTTGCAATATAACCAGACGGTGGGGACAGCAAATCGTCACTGAGCAAAGTATGTGCATTTTCTTAAATTATGCTCCGAATCATAGATCATCCTTCCAAAGGCAAACCATACAATTATTAGCAAGATTCCTATTAGCTCATTGACTATTTTAATAAAACCTTCTATTTTAATAGAAATAACATAATTAAGTGGAAAAGCATCCTAAACTTTTGCTCATTATTTGTATACTTCTTATTCAGAAAGTCTGGCCACTGGGACCATCTCTCTAGCTTAAGTGCCATTATTAACCTGCTGCGAGTTACTCAAATTTCAGCTAGGAAACCTAGAAAGAAAGAAATAGCTTCTATGTGTAAATTCTGTCAAACCTAACCTATAGCATGGCCAGTATCAGTCACTAAATCTTAATCTCTAAGACTTTACTGAGGATTATTTCATCAGATCAGATGTGCGGTGAGGCAGCCAGGTAACTTGGGAGTGGTTGGCACGTGTGGGCTAGGAAGAAGTCACACTGAAAACAGGCAAATCCTTCTTTATAATTTTGCTCAGTGCAGGCCTTCTCCCAATATCCAAAGGGGCTGCAATTTGTAACCAAAGAACGGGCCATGCATCTTCTTCAAGAAGGGGTTGTCATGAACATCGGGTCAAGAGTGCGGGTGAACTCGGCTTGTCATCCTGCCTTTACTCTTCAGCTAAAGAAGGAAGTAGGTCAGGGAAGAGCATGTGGAAAAAAAGATCAAGTGTTCTCATTTTTATTTTCAAGTTCAAGCTGTTTTAGGGTCATCATCCAACCTTTGCAGAGTCTTCCCATAAAGTAGAGAGGCCCTAAATTAGCTGAGCAACTGCAGTTTCCAGATAGACGAGAGGTCATCACCTGGTAACTGGTCCCATCTCCCAGCCCACTGCACGACCTCATGGACCAGGTGTCCCCTGAGTTGTCTCTTTACCACTCACTTGGCAAATGCCTATTGCCTACTCCGTGTACTTTGTAATGTATTAAGTGCCACGAGCCTGTGAAAACTGTTGAGGGGATTTTTGCAATGTTTCTGTATTAGTCTGCTCTAGCTACCATAACAAAACAGTACAAACTAAGTGGCTTAAATGACAGAAAATTGTTTTCTGACAGTTCCAGAAACTGAGTCTAAGATCAAGGTGCTTAGTTTCTGGTTAGAGCTAGTTAGAGTTAGCTTAGAGCTAGTTTCTGGTTGAGGCCTTTCCTTCCTTGCTTGTAGACTGTCACCTTCTTCCTGTGTCCCCACATGCCCTATTTTCTGTGCCCATGTGGAAAGAGAAAGATCTATGGTGTCTCTTCCTCTTCTTATAAAGAGATCAGTCCCATCAGATGAAGGTCCTACCCTTATGACCTCATTTAACCTTAATTACCTCCCTCAAGACCCAATCTCCAAATGGTCACATTTGGGGGTTAGGGCTTCAGCAAATGAATTTGGGGGGACACAATTCAATCCCTACCAGTTCATTTCTGGAATTTTTAGATTTTTTTTTTTTTTTTTTAAGTTTGAATCACAGATACTTTTGGTCTATGGGAGATTTTACCTAACGTATTATATACATTCACCATTACCTAAAGTATGCGGGTTGACTGGGAAAACCGGATCAAGGACTCTTACTCCCAAATACCTGGATGTTAACAATGAGATGGATCCACACAGTAATCACATCTACAGGGCCGCTCGTAAACTTGTAGGGTGGAGACTCATCTCAACAGTCCTGCCAGAGATCACCCATATGCTCCTAGCATGGCGCCTTGCACACAGTGGTCACTCCATCCAAACGGGCTGAGTGAATAAATGAACAAATGAGTGAGTGACCCATGATGACTTCCACCGAATCTTGGAAATGTCAAATATATGGGATTTTAGTAAAAGGAGGCCTGCTCTTTCCCTCCTGTCTGTCATTCACACCGTTCTGAGTTTGAACCTTGAACATCTTATCTTTAGCTCTGGGTTTACTTCACGTGCTTTAGGAAGGGTAGGGCTCCCTCCAAGTCTTTGTGAAGTGAGCCTTGGATAAACGGTAGAGGTGTGAAAAGCACCTGTCTAAGAAGATCTGTCAGACATCTCCTGTGGGTCTTTAATCTGTTTCTTCCAGGGAGTGTGGCACTGGCAGTTCACGGAGGTTCAATCAAATGCAGACAGGTGGGAATGGGTTTCCTTCTCCACACAGCTGGCTAGATGGTGAGTCTCTTTCTTTTCTTTCCCTTTCCTTTCCTTCCCTTTTCTTTTCCTTTCCTTTCCTTTCTCTTTCCTTTCCTTTTCTCTTTTCCTTTCCTTTTCTCTTTTCTTTCCTTTCCTTTTCTTTCCTTTTCTTTTTTCTTTTCTTTTCTTTTCCTTTTGCTTTGCAGTGCTCACAAACTTATTTTGAGCTCTAAGATGACTGGGACTCCAAAGGATAAGACTAATGCTGTTTGATAATCAAGGGGAAGACTATTTTAAAAATCTTTTTAAGGATTCTGCCAGCTTAACTTTAAACTACATATGAGCTGCACTGCATAGGGAAAATGTTCAGCCTAGGTCTACTTCACGATGATTATGTTAACGATAAAGTATTTCATAATTTTTTATCTATTTGGGATAAATTAAGCAAATTAAGCCTACCTTGCAAAACCTGAATTGGAATAAAGCTATTAGAGTAGGATTCCTACTCTAGCAAAACTATATAATTAAATGTAGAAGACTTAATAAATATTTGATAAACTCAATTCGACTTAACATCCACTGAGTGCCTACTATATATGTATGAGGCATAATGCTCAATGCTATAAGGTTTGCAAGAAAAAAATAATTTCTCAAGTAGCCTTGGCTTCCTAAGTATTTTATGTCACAATAATGTGACAACATATAGTGTCTTTTTACAAATCAGCTTATGCATTGCATCTTTAAGCACTCAGCTTCCCCTATTACACAATTTTCATCCTACTTTACCTCAGAGGAGTTCTGTGAAAATGAACAATTATAAAAAGTTCTGACCTTAAGAATCCCTTGTAAAATGCTACAGCTTAAATAATCCTGTTAAAAACATTAATTTAAACAGAGTATTCTCGCTGAGAGCCAAAACAAAGGAAAGAAACTCATTTATGGACTTCTCTGCCAGGGGTACACAGACACACTGTCATTTGCTGATCTAATTCTCTCTTCGGCTTGCAATGTTTTCCCTAAGCTCACACGAAGAAATCTACCAAGAGAGAAGAGAGTTCTCTCACCTACAAAACTCAATCTGGATTCAAGAGCCGACGGATAACACTAGTTCCTCTCAAAAAGGCTCTTATTACTGAATGGATTTTTTTCCCCACCCCCTTCCTGCACTCACCAGAAGGCTCCATAGAAAGTCTCCATAATTTGCTCCTTTGTGTTTCTCATTAGGGCCTGAGAGGAACCCTATTGAGCTTCCCTGACATTATCTCGGTCCACCTGATGCCTGGGTGTTTTGAAATGTCATATTGTTTGAGGGATAATACCAGCCCTGATTGTGTCAGTCACAGAGCTGGGCATGGAATAAGTAAGTGAAGGGGGACCACAAGGAAGAAAGTCAAGGTCATTCACACATGTCGAATAACTGGGCCCTCCTTACTGTCTGGGACATTTGGGAGCCAAAATGGCACTGGCCACGCAATCCCAGGGTGAACTCCATGTATGCACCTGGCAGCTCGCTTCTTGGTCCCAGTAAGAAGTAAGTTTGAGCCCCTTCATCACAAAGAGGGGGAATCAGGGGCAGTGAAGCCTTGTAACTATGACAACCACAGACAACGAAAGAGAGCAGTGAGCTGGATCTGTCAAGGTAGATGCTTAGCGCAGTCAAGGTTGATCTGCTCCCAGGGGAATAGGTTTGCAGCCACAGGCAAGTCCCACTTGCCCCAGTGTGGGTAACTGCAATGGTAGACCCTGCCAAAAAGTACAGGTCCTTGTTTCTGCTGGCTGCTGATGTTTCCCTCCCCTCATGGGCGTGCCGACCATCCCTCCCAGTCTGTGAATGCGAGCGGAACATGGCACCCGCTTCCTCCTTCCCTGCAAAAACCCATCAGTGCTGCACCCTCCTTGGCTCTGTGGGGTGGGCTAAAGTAGTGGGCAAGGCCAGCCAAGTGTCTATGATCCCAGGACACTAAGAACACGCAGGGCCAGCAAACCACTCTCGTTGCCTCACTTACTCTGCCCTCCTAGGCTCTCGAATCTCCTTAGGGAGTTCTTGGGGGGAAATAAACACAATTGGCATGTGCCTCAGAGATAATTTCATCCCAGATCTGCAATCTCAACAGCCTGCTGAGATATGTGCCAGGTGAGTGTGTAAACATGTAAATCAGGCTTAAGACAATAAGGAGTTGTGGGGCCAGTGTCTCAACTGGCCATCTTAAAGGAATGCAAATTTAATACAATGAAAAACCAAATCAAAATGAAACGGAACATGCAGCCTAAATAAAACACATCTGTGGGCTTCAAGGGTCCCACAGGCCACTAATGTGCAATTCCTGATCTGGTCTATGCCCTCTTTTTATGGATGCAGAGACCGACCGAGTCCCAGGGGGGAAAAGTTACTTGTTCCTGGGCAGGGCTAGAACCCAAGTTACCTAAATTTCCACCTATGGCTGGTGACCTCATAAAGCCTGCCTCATTATGTGTTGGGGGCTCAGCAATGGAAATTGCTAGACTTCTAAGTCCCAAACCTTTGGATGTATGGACACCAAGCCCCACCTGACCAGGACTGCCTGGGGAAGGCTGAGCCGCCCATTGTGGACAGGGTTCCCAGACAGACCTCATGGCCTCTGTGGCTCAGTTTCTATATCTAGAACCTGGAGATGAGCTTCCCAATTTGCCCACCTTTTATCACAAGAGGTTCCTTAACCATTGAGCTTCCTTGTCTGGGGGATGGTGGTTCTACAGAAAAGGCTGCTGTGAGGAAGTAATGAGCTGCTCATGGAAGGCCCTGAGAAGAGCGCCTGATGCAGAGTAATTGCTCTTTAAGCGTCTGTTAACATTGTGGGGTTGTTGTATAGGTGTTATTACTGTTTGACGTAGCCTACAACACTGTTGGCAGATGAGTGAATGAAGATGTGGTGTCTCTCTCTCTACACACACACACACACACGCACGCACACACGCATGCAATGGAATATTATTCAGCCATAAAAAGGAATGAAACCTTGCCATTTGCAACAACATGGATGGATCTAGAGAGTACAATCCTGGGTGAAATAAATCAGGGAAAGACAAATACCATATGGTTTTGCTCATATGTGGAATTTAACAAACAAAATAAATGAGCAAAGGAAAAGAGAGAGAGAGAGACCAACCAAGAAATAGACTCTTAACTCTGGAGGACAAACTGGTGGTTACCAGAGGGGAGGTGGGTGAGTGAAATACGTGACGGGGATTAAGTGTATAAGAGGACACTTATCACGATGAGCACTGAGGTATATACAGAATTGTTAAATTGCTATATTGTACACCTGAAACTAATATAACACTGTACGTTAACTATGGTGGAGTTAACATTAAAAAATTAAAAAAAAAATGCCATTGGTAAAATTAAATGTTACCCAAAAGCCTAACTAATAGGAAATGACTCAACAGAAGTTTAGTATGTGATTCACACAGCACACCAAGGAAAATTACAAGGAGAGAAATTACACGGCCCAGCCAGGAAAATAGAATAATGAAAACCAAGCAGCGATGCTATCCAGGGTAAACCTTTTCACCAGCCAGGAAGATAAGAATTAAGCAAATTTGTTCTCAAGAAAGATATGGCAGAGAGCTTTCTCTGAAAAAGAAAAATGGAACAATCTGCTTACTAAGTTCTCTCAGGAAAGAAAATTTCCTAAGTAAATACTTCGTATTCAGAATGATCATGAGCCACAAAAGGCATTTTCCTCAAGCGAACTGAGATAGAGTTTCTTGTAAATTAAAAACTTTCCAAAAAAACAAAAAAAGGGGAGAGTGGAGGCCAATTCATCAGGAGCTATTCAAATGAGCACACCTTCCCAACCACTTGAAGATGTTGGCCTCAGCAGAGGTTCTGCGTGCGGGAAGCGAACTGAGGAGTGTCCCCTTCGGAGCCTTTCCTCCTCACCCACCTCAGCCCCGCAGACATTTCTGCCTCACTTGATGTGCAACACTGCTTTCTCCAAGCTTCTGAGATCAGCCCTCGCGGCACGTTGTCGCCTTCCCCAGGGGTCAAATGAAGTGCATGGATATAGAAGCACTTCCACATCAACATCTCGTGTGCAATCTTGGGCCCCTCTCCCTGGGTGGTCCAGGGCCCCGGAATCCAGTCCCTATGTACCTTCTCCTGAGGACAGTCACCTTCAGTTATCAGCAGGCCTTGCTCTTCCCCAGCTGGACTGTGGTAAGACTCGACCCCTGGTTTTGGTCTGGTGTAGGGAGGGGAGGCAGGGGCACATCCCGAGAGGGGTACACATTCATTGCCTCGAGAGGCAACAACACCTGCATGGTCTTCCAGTCCTCTTCTAGCTGGGGGAGGGAGGGCACCACGGCAGGGTCTCGAGGTTTCAAGAGATCTGGGGCTTCAAGGTTCTCAACTGCATCTCCCAGAATGACCCCATCTCCATCCTCAGGGTGCCTCCTTCCCAACGCAGGTCCTGAGTGGGCCCGGCAGACTTGCTGGGGTTGAGAATGCAATGCTTTCTGGGGGACTGGAGGCTTCATGCCCTGCGTGGGGTTCAAACTCATGGCCCCGGGATCAAGACCCGAGCCGAGATCAAGAGTTGGACACTCAACTGACTGAGCCACCCAGGCGCCCCCCCCCCCACTCTGCTTTTCATAGTCTTTCGCCAAGGTGTCAGCGAAACTCATTAAAAAGCATCTCACCTCATTGGGAACATTCATTTCATTATAATATTAGTTTAGGCCCTTAACCTCTCAAGGGCTGGAGACATTGGCTTTGCCGGGACTCCTCCCCCAATCCCAGCCCCACTCTCCTTCATGGAAGTCTTCCAGTTTTACCACTCTGTGTGGAGGGACGCAGGAGGAAGGAGCTGAGCCGCAATATGGTTGAAACAGAGGCCTCAGCATGTTCCACAGGAGCTCTGGAGCCGGACCGCCCTGCCTGGAGACAACAAGGCCCGAACCCTGAAACTGTCCCATTGTCCAATCATTGGATGTGGCTGCCCTGGTGAGCAGTGGGCCATGGACAGTTCCCAGGGAGGGACTCAGCTGAGAACAGGGATGGTCGCCTGCCCAAGCAGCTGAGGGACAAGTGGCCTGGCCCAGGGGGGGCCGAGAGGTGCATACGTTGGAGGTACACACGTGGCACACCCTTCTTTTGTTCATGCAGATGACGTTGCCTCATCACCTCCTTCCTCCCTGGGCCCCTCCACCTGCAGCCAGGGATCTCTCCAAAACGCAAATCCAATCACACGATGGCTGACCTGCCTAAAACCCTATCGTGGTCTCCCGATGCCCTGAGACTAACATTCAGTTGCCTTAACATGGCTCATAAAATTTTGCATGGTCTGACCTCTGCTTATCTTTGTGGTCTCATTTTTCAACACCTCTCTTGAATGTCTTGCTTCTGACCACAGGAAGAGCATTTAATTTCATCGCCGTGCCAGGCCTGTGCACGTGTGCGTGCATGTCCGGGGTGGGGCAAGTGAGGGGTGTCTGGAGGGTACTCCTTCCGCGCTCGTCTCCTCCCTTCCCGTGACCACTCCCTCAAGCACCTCCGACTTGCTCATTCCTCCTTATCCTTCACTCCTTACCACTCAGCTCCTCTGAGAAGCCTTCCCTGATCCCCCAGTGTAAGGAAGGTGTTTCTCCTCTGTGTTTCTCATACTTCCTGTACTTCTCCTGCAACCATGCTGTTCGTCCTATGTTTTAATTGTTTGCTATTCGGTCTCCCTGAAACAACAATGACCGTGGCTATCTTATTCACTGTCGTATTTCTAGCTCCTTGCAGGGTGCCTGGTGCACAGTCTCCTAAACGAATGAATATACGGTGGCTGGAGAGGGGAGCAGAAAGAGGCATAGTCTGACCATTCAACAGAAAGAAAAGACGGAAATTAACCACTGAAGGTAATTATTACCACTTTTGGTCAAACAGGCTCAGAAAGAGAACGGAAGTAGTTCTTAGCGCAGATTCTCTCTGAGCACAAAAGCCGATGGTATCTATCAAGCAGGTGAGGAAGGTGAACTCACCCAGTGAAAACGGGATTCAACACTGACCTTTACAGAAGAGCTTGGTGCCATTCTGGATGCGGGAACCCGGGGCGGGAGCGGGAAGGCCAGAGATCTGGAGGGAATCTCAAAGAAAGCCAACTAAGCAGTCAGGGAGTCAAAGTGATTCCTGCAGAAAGACAGAGGCACCGGACAGGTTAGGACCCTGGCTTAGAAGGTTTAGGCCAAACGGCACAGGCTGAAGTCTCCAAAATAATACAGGATATGAACACAGACTAATGTGTGGAGGCTGAAACACTGGAATCAGAGGCATCCTGGTACATGACATCAACATAAGGAATGTAAAAATACTTTCTGTGGCAGGAAGCAGATATACAGACTCCACTTCCAAGAAGTAACGGAGGCAAAAATGGGCATATCCCTCACTTGGAGAAGGGCTGGATAGAGACATCGCTGCCTCACTTCTCCAACAAAGTGGGAGGCATGGACCCAAAGGATCGCCCTTCTCTCACTGGATCTGTTCCTCATGATGCCCCACACAGTCAGGGTTGCATCCACAGTAGGCATCTCACTGGTGGTTGTTAACAAGTCCTTCAGTTATGAAAAAGACATAAATAATTTGGCAAAGCACCTTGGCTTTTAGTAGAAAAAAAAAAAGAAACTCAAAGTACAGTCCTTTAGAGCACAGAACCTCTCCTGAATGTAACACAGCCTCTCTAGACAGCCATTTATCGTTTTGTGCCCCAGTTTCCTTCTCTGTAAAGCTGGATTGTTACAAGGATTAAATAACTGAATATATGTAATGTTTGGCTGGCCATTTACCTCTCTGGCTTCTTCATTGGTAAGAAAGAAAATGTAATACCCCACACAGGGTTGTTATGGATATCAGATGACAAAGCACCTAAGAAATCTCTGCATGTGTTCAAAAAAATTTTTTAACGTTCATTTATTTTTGGGGGGTGGGGAGCGTGAGTGGGGGAGGGGTAGAGACAGAGGGAGACACAGAATCCGAAGCAGGCTCCAGGCTCTGAGCTGTCAGCACAGAGCCCAGTAAGGGGCTGAAACCCACAAGCCATGAAATTATGACCTGAGCCAAAGTCAGACGCTTACCAGACTGAGCCACCCAGGTGTCCCTCTCTGCATATGTTTTAAAGTGCTGCCTGTGAGTTAGAAGGTCAGTGTGTGTGTGTGTGTGTGTGTGTGTGTGTGTGTGTGTGTTCCTTTAAGCAGTTTCTGTTGTATGTGTCTTTTAAGAATAATCTCTTATCGCTTCTCGGCCTTTTGGCTAAGATCAAGTGTAGAATAATCTCTTGATGCTGGGAGTGTGCCCGGTATGTTTCCTGAGAGGCCATGAATGGATGGTGGACAAGCCCATGCACAGACCCCAGGGGAAAGCATTTCGCCCCCTCTGTGGAGCAAAGGTACAGAAATCTATCCAAAGGGAGGGATATTACCGCTCCTGTCTGTGGCCATTCCCAGCCTCTCAGACCCTCACTGATCCCCATCCAAGGACAACAGCTACACCCTGCCACAGCCATCTCAGAATGTGCCTCTGCTCTGGCTGACCTGGAATCCTCTCTTCTTACACCAGGGTGCCAGATGCTAAGCAAACAGAAAACCACATGCTTAGATGCGCTCGCTCTTTTTTGGGGTGTTTTTGTTACCTCTTGACGACAGACATTTGTATCTGAATTGCTTCCACAACATTAACCTGGTATTTTGCCCTGAGAGGTTTTCAGTGTTGCGATGCAGTAAAGGACAAACCCCAAAGCCATGAATTGCTATGACTGTATACGGTCATCTCCTAACTCATGCTCCCTCTCTGCTCCTCTCTTAATATATATGCCTGCTATCGACAAATCACACCTTGTATAAACTGTGTGCTTGAATCTTTTCCAGATGCTGGAAGTATGATGTTAACAATGAGAAAAAGGGAAGGGAAGGCTTTCAAACCTTGAGCTGTGTTTGAGAAATAGTTACAGATAGAGATACAAGCTATTAGGCCTTTTCCCAGAAGAACACGAGTAGAATGAAAAATCTATCTCAGTATGGGCGAAAAAACACATACAGTTTGTTTTGGTTTGAAAGAATATCGGTATAATAAGGGCCAAACTGAACTCTGAGCATGTACAAGCCTTTGGCACTTATGTGCTATCAAATCCAAACTGTTCAATTACATCACGTTATTAGACCTGCTCTTTTTATTGCTATCACTACCAATACTAGTCTTACTATTACTACTACTACTAATTAACGAGTATCGCTCTGTACCAGGCACAATGTCCTCTACTTGACAGACACCATTTCCCCAAAGCCTCACAACAATCCCATGAGCAGATAGCATCAGTCCCATTTTACAGGAGAGGAAATGAAATCTCAGTGGTTAATGAGGTAACTGGCCCCAAGTCACAAGAAGGTAGTGATGCCAACAGGATTTGAACCCAGGCTATTTAATCTAAAGCCGGATTCTTAAACTCTATGCCACCGCTGGCTGTGGGCTTTCTTTTTTCAGGATCGTGTTCACAATTTAACCCCAGCTATTTTTCACATTACGAGAGGCCCTGGATTCACGGAGATGGAAAACAACAGACCCTCCCTGAGAAGCGGAGGTGGGCCACTGGCTGGTCTCTCCAGCTAGCAGACCAGCAGCGTCTGCACGTCAGCTTCAACGGGACCATGAGTCACGCTTTTGCCTTAACAAAATGAGATGTATAGCATTATGGACTTTCAGAATAAAGTTTGCGTGTCCTCATTCATTTGGGCATTAGCCAATGGATTTCAACCATTCTTTATCCTTACGCTAGGTCGAGTTCCAAGCTGGTGATGACGTTTTTCTCAGAAATCTGAAGGCGATGCTGTACTGCCTTGTAGAGTTAAGTGTCGCTACTGAGAAATAGGATGCCATTCTAATTCCTGATCCTTTCTTTGTGAATTGTTTCCTCGGGAGCTTTGCTTTTAGGGATTTCTCTTCGTCTCCGGTATTTTGAAAGTACACGATTATGTGCCTTAGTGTGGGTCTATCTTTGCAGTGGGCTCTTGGTTGTCCCCTCAATCTGAGCACTGGGATTTCTGGGGGACATTTAGAAAAACAGATTTACTGACATATAATCTACATTCCATAAAATTTGCCCACTTAAAGAAAGGAGTCAATTCAATAGTTTTTTGTTTTTTTTTTAACGTTTATTTATTTTTGAGACAGAGAGAGACAGAGCATGAATGGGGGAGGGTCAGAGAGAGAGGGAGACACAGAATCGGAAGCAGGCTCCAGGCTCTGAGCCATCAGCACAGAGCCCGATGCGGGGCTCGAACTCACGGACCGTGAGATCGCGACCTGAGCCGAAGTCGGCCGCTTAACCGACTGAGCCACCCAGGCGCCCCATTAGTTTTTAGTATATTTACAGAGTTGTGCAGCTATCACCGTAATCTAATTTTGGGACATTTCCATCACCTCCAAGACAAACCTTGTACCCACTCGTCATCATCCCCTATTTGCTCCCACCAGCTCTAAGTAATCACCCATCTATTGGGGGCCATTCTTTTGAGTTATTACTTTAATAATCCTCCTCAATTTTCTTTGTTCCCTCTTTCTGGAATGTCTTTTATTCAGGTATTGGGTCCCTCAGATTAATGTTTTAGTTTTCTTACCCTTCCTATTTCCATCTCCCTTTTTCTGTTCTGTGTAAGGGATATTTCCCCCACTAAAGCTCCACACCTCTTATTGAAAGTTATATTTCCAGCAGAATATTTTTAGTTTGCAAGAGGCCCTTTTTCCCCCCTCTGAACATTCTTTTTGTAACATTCTGTTCTTTTTTTCATGAATGTAATGTCTTCTTTTATCTCTGAAGATATCACTTATAGCTTTTGTTGGAGTTTTCTTCTGCTTTTTGCATTACTTATTTCTTCTGAGTTTGTTTTTTTTTTTCTTCTTCTTCTGTTGTTTTGGTCTCTGAGTTTCATAGTAGACCTTCCTCAAACATTTGGTGACTGCCGATTCATACTTAAGAGTGAAGCACTCAAAAGTATTTCTGTGTGTGTAGTTATAAGTTTATTGCGTGGTGATCACCCCTGCTCCTGTGTTTTCATCACTTAAGGGCCTTTAAAACCAATACAAATGCCAAAGCCCACCCCTGGAGTATCTGATTTAATTGGCTGGAATCTTGTCATTCATATTAAAAAAATTTTTTTTAATGTTTATTTATTTTTGAGAGAGAGACAGAGACAGAGCATGAGCAGGGGAGAGGCAGAGAGAAAGGGAGATACAGAATCTGAAGCAGGCTCCAGGCTCTGAGGTGTCAGCACAAAGCCCAACACAGGGCTGGAACTCTTGAGATGTGAGATCACAACCTCACTTAACTGACTGAGCCACCCAGGCACCCCCCGCCTCGTCATTCGTATTTTTTAAAACTCCCCAGATGATTCTGTTGTACAGGGGAAGGAATCCCTGTGGGGGTCCGAGGCGGGGGGAGGGGGGGTCCTCAACTACCAATATAGGATATATTTTTCCCCCAGAGTAATCAGATCCCTCAGAAAAGAAACTTTCCATCTCTTACCTTGGCATCTGACTGCTGACATCCTGAGACCCGCCTGGAAGAAGGGGCTGAGGGTCTCCCAGTCAGCATGTAGGTACTCACACAACCTGGTGTTCTGCAGAGTGGTTGCACCCTTGACTTTGCCCTGTGCGCACAGGTCTGGAATCAGAGAGGAAGTCTCTGGTCCAGTGGTTCTCAATGCTTAGTGTCCAGCATCAGCAACACCTAGAAATTTGTTAGAAGTGCCAATTCCCAGGCCCCATCCTGACTTGCTGCATCAGAAACTCTGGTTGGGGGGGTGGGCATCTGGGTGGCTCAGTTAGTTGAGCGTCTGACTTCAGCTCAGGTCATGATCTCACGGTTCAAGGGTTCAAGCCCTGCGTCAGGCTCTGTGCTGACAGCCCAGACCCTAGAGCCTGCCTCTGATTCCCTGTCCTTCTCTCTCTGCCCCTCTCCCACTCGTGTTCTCGCTCTCTCTCTCTCTCTCTCTCAAAAAGAAACCAAAAACAAAACAAAAAAACCTCTGGGAGTGGGGGCCCAGCAACCTCCAGGGAATTCTGATGCCTGCTCACGCTTGGGGACTACTCCTCTGGGCTTCTGTCGAGGAGCAGGGACTGCGTGGGTGCTCAGAGCGTGGGAGGGGACCTGAGGATCCAGGAGCTCTCGAGCAGGCCTTCCTCCGGTCTCCAGCATCTCCAGAAGTCCCTGGGCCCCTCTCTCCACAGCCCGAGATTTTGTAGTGGAAAGCAGTAATTTGGGGTCTTTCTTCCATCTCCAGTTTTCACTCCTCTGGTTTCCTAAGACAGTTTTAGCTCCTCCATTTGCTTTCCAGTCCCTGGATTTTATTGTTCTCTCCTCCTTTGCGGTGCTGTTTCTCCTTGCAGCGCATGTCCTTTTAGTCCCTTGGCTGCCATTTTAAGTGAGGTTGCAGGAGGGTATTTAATCCACCAGGCTTAACTGAAGTCTCATGATATAGATTAAGTGAATAAAGCACATTGCAGGGTGAAAAAAAACAACCCCAAAACTAGATTCTATATTAACAAAGAAAGAAATAAAAAGCACAAAACCACGATATATGATTTCTATATTTGTATGTGCCTGTACGTGTATTTTAATACATGGTATGGATGGATATACTCTCAACTCCTAATGTTACCTCATGGTAATTGTCTTAGGGAGGTGGGGATGGGGGGAGA
The DNA here is from genome assembly GCF_023721935.1 of Panthera uncia. NCBI lineage: Eukaryota > Metazoa > Chordata > Mammalia > Carnivora > Felidae > Panthera > Panthera uncia. The sequence goes on along the minus strand of NC_064815.1, from coordinate 28,602,269 downwards.
GGGAGGGACACTATTACTTTTTAAATTTATTTACTCCTGAATTATTTGAATTACTACAAAGAACAAGTATTACTTGTAAAAAAATTTTTAATGTTGAAAATCTATTTGCTTTGCACGAACTGACCTTATTTATTTAACTCATTTAAGTTTATTTATGTATTCTGAGAGAGAGCAACTGGGGTAGGGGCAGAGAGAGAGAGGGGAGAGTGCGAATCCCAAGCAGGTTCCCCACCATCAACACAAAGCCCCATGTGGGGCTCAAACTCATGAATTGTGAGGTCATGACTTGGCCCGAAACCAGGAGCTGGGCGCCCAACAAACCAAGCCACCCGGGCACCCCTATTTATTTATTTTTTAAACATGTTTATTTTCTTTTGAGAGACAGAGAAAGAGAGTGCAAGCAGGGGAGGGGCAGAGAGAAAAGGAGACAGAGGGTCTGAAGCAGGCTCTGTGTTGACAGCAGATAGCCTGATGTGGGGCTCAAACTCACCAACCGAGAGATTGTGACCTGAGCCGAAAGTGGGTGCTCAAATGACTGAGCCACCCAGGCCACCCTGAACTGACCTTTTTAAATTTACACAGTGGCCTGTGTGACCCATCCAGGGGTGGGAGGGTCTGGGGTTTCAGGGAAGAAATAGCCCTAAGTCCCAGATGTTGTCTCAGATTTAGGCTGGCCCCAAACAAAGTCAGAAAGATCCAAATATTCAAGTACCCAAAGTACCTGCTTCTATCCGTATATTTGGTATAGAATAAAAGAAGTGTTCTTGGGGCGCCTGGGTGGCTCAGTCAGTTGAGCGTCCGACTTCAGCTCAGGTCATGATTTCGCAGTTCGTGAGTTCAGGCCCCACGTCGGGCTCTGTGCTGACAGCTCAGAGCCTGGAGCCTGCTTTGGATTCTGTGTCTCCCTCTCTCTGTCCCTTCCCTGCTCGTGCTCTGTCTCTCTCTGTCTCTCAAAGATGAATGAACGTTAAAAAAAAAAAAAAAAGTGTTCTCATCCCTAGCTGGAGATTAGACTTGCCCTGGAGTACAGAAGAATGTGAGCAGCCACAGAAACAACAAAACACCTCACTGCCCCACCCATGGACTAATTAAATCCCAGGCAATTCTAATGTGCAGCAAGGGTTGACACTCATTTATGCAGATGTTATTTTAATCCCTTAAAAAAAATTTTTTTTTAACATTTATTTTTTGAGAGACAGAGACAAAGCATGAGCAGGGGAGGGGCAGGGCAGAGAGAGAGGGAGTCACAGAATCCGAAGCAGGCTCCAGGCTCTGAGCTGTCAGCACAGAGCCCGCCATGAGGCTTGAACTCATGAAGTGTGAGATCATGACCTGAGCCAAAGTCGGACACTTAACTGACTGAGCCCTTAACTGATTTAATCTCTTTAAAATCAGAAAGATCAGCTCTCTGAGGTCACTCGGATCTTAAAAACAGATCGCTTTGCTAGATTTTTAAATTCTTCAACTTTCTGACATCAGATAGCACAATACTGGGGAAGTTTTTAGTCTGTCTTAAAATACTACCTAGATTTGGCTTTGCAAGAACCACAGTGATCAACTGTGCACTATATCTCACAGCATTTGCAAGCTGAATGCTCTCTCATGGGCCTCAGAGATAATGCGACTCTTCATTTTACAGATGAGGAAATGTCGCCCAGAGGTATTCTCTCACAGATTTACTAAACGGGGGGGGGGGGGGGGGGGGGGGGGGG